>NW_017257294.1:3860065-3860309 GCF_001594055.1 Mycetomoellerius zeteki
TGATTCATCTCATTATTCTATTTATAAAAGTATTAAGGTACGATTATCAAAAAATTATTAGTTTACGAGTTATTTAATATTTTATGTCAATATGTGCCAGAAGAAAGTATAAAATATCTCGTAAACTATTGATTTTTCGATGCCATTATCTTAATACTTTTATATGAAGAATAATTAGGGGAATCATATTATGTAAAAAAAATTATATAATTCCATTTAAAAAAATGAAGTTGACCTTCAAATC
>NW_017257294.1:3861460-3864671 GCF_001594055.1 Mycetomoellerius zeteki
CAGATGCAATGCTTGTATTGCTGCAAGAGGTGCACATTTCGAACAAAATCTTCATTAAAAAGTTTATAAATAAAATAATTAAAATAATAAATTAAATATATTTTTTTCTTTTTTCGTGATTTCCTGCGAAACAAAGCAAAAAGGAGCATATGTCTATAGGACTTTTTTTCTTAGTTTTTTACTCCTCTACACGCTCCCGAAGTTTTGCCATTTAATTTGGAAACACCCTGTATAGTAATAGCCTCCTTCATACCGTGCAATTTTGGTTGTGCAAATTTTTCTCTAGACTTTTTATATTCGAAGATATTTCGTCCCAATAACCTAATAGTTATTGACACCCTGTATATATATATATATATATATGAATTATATAAACAAATTACATAAGACATTATAAGACGTTGTTTATATAACTCACTTTTTCAAGTATAATATAAGTAATAAAAAATAATTTTATGTTTCTTATTACAGGATGTTATATTACGCAACTTAAGTTAACAAAAACTAAAAGAAGCAAGTTAAAAAGATTTATAAATCATACAAAATGATCGTCACTTTGTTTCTAATTAGTACTCTTCTTATAATATTATATAAACTCTTTTATTTTGTAAAATTCGCGAGACAGATTAATAAAATACCAAGTATGTCATCGTTGCCATTGATCGGCCACATGCTAGATTTGTGGTGTTCACAAGGCAAGTGAAACTTTTTGACAATCTTTAATAATTAGCATTTGTTTTATTTATAAGAAATATCTATTAACAAAATTATTAATACATAGCAGTTGCTATGTATTAATACTATTAATGGTTGGATCATGCGGTGTTTGATTAAAAATAATATACAAAGAATATTAGGAACATTTATAATTATTAATCCATTTTTATTTTTATGCAAGTATTTATTAATTTTAATTTTTAATTAATTTTTTGTTCAATGTACTTAATACTTAACTACCAAAAGTTAATGTTATAATTAGATCGTAGAAATTAGTAATTTAAAATATATTCTTTTTAGAAGATAAATTCTCTTAAAAACGTATAAATAAAGTAAACATTAAAAATTAATATAAATTTGATTAATAGCAAGCAAAAATGATTACCCATGAATAATCTGAAATTTATATCATTTGTTCTTTCAAATTGTATATTTTTTTATATTTTAGAAGATCTATGGAACCTTCAACGTAAACTTGGTAAAGATTATTATCCAATTTATAAACTGTGGTGCGGTCCAATTGCTTTCGTCAGCATTCATCATCCAGATGATGTAGAGGTAAAAGAAACATTAGAAAACGAATTAATCTTCATATTACGTAACTCGTGTTGATAAAAACTGAAAGGAAAAACAAAAGTTGAAGAGATTTTTAAATCATACAGAATGATTGTGATTTAATTTTTATTGTTATAATATTATATAAATCTCTTTCAGTTTACACACAAAATTGATAATATAATATTTTAGATAGCATTTCGACATATTATAATTAGAGTTCGATCGAAATTTCGGTTTCAGTCAGTTATGGTAAAAAATTAGGGTTTCGGTTTGATTTCAGTTTCGGCCGAAATTAAAAGAAAAGAGTATAGCAGGATAAGGAGGTGATTTTGGATCCCAATACGTAATCGATTACCATAGGGAGCAAAATTAACAACTTGATGAAAGAATATTTTGTACAAAGTTTCATCCCAAAAGAGCATTTCGAGATATCGAACAAAATGTAATTTTTCATTAGTATTTTTTTCTCCGTTAAATCTGAACGGATCTTTATAAAAAAAATCATAGATATATAAAAGGCATCAAAAAGATTAGAGTAAGAATTTTTTTGTCATTCTTGGCTCAAAATTCTGTTTTTAAAAAATTCAAGAATTTTTAAAATCGCATTTTTTATATGATCTGAATGTTTGACCACTTTTAAAATAATTCAGCAGCTAAATCTTATCATAAATCATATTTGGTATTTTTTTCAGATTCTTAGATTTGATGGAACATACCGAAAAAAAAAATTAGAACTGTTTTTTCGCCATTTTCCGACCTAAAATATATTAGTTGACATATTTTAAGTTGTTCTTAAATGTAATTTTACTTACCTTCGATCCCATTTATGCAGACAATACTTTAAAATTATAGAGTTCGCATAAGTTAAACAACGAGAATTCCATTTTTTTTCTTTAGAAAAATTAATTTAACTGATTTCAGCATATTTCATTTTTTTTTTAAGCAAAGACCAATTTCTAACTTTAGCACAAACATGATAAACTTACTCTAATATAAATAATAATAACACAATCCGTAAAGGCCATACGAGTCACGGGCTGATGAAGGTGCCAACGATTAATTTCAATCTTAATTAATCATTAATGTGTAGAATCCTCTTTATTGAACGTTTCGACTCACTTTGGAGTCCTCCTCAGCAATACATATGTGTAATTAATATGTTAAGTATTCCGTCAACATGAGTCACTTACAGGTTCCCGACTGTAGTGGATCCTGATTAAAATATCAAAATTAAATTGACATATCAAAAGAAAACCAACAAATTTTTTAAAGTAACTCACCTCAAACGGAACATTCAACATGTTTCATGAGCTTTGTAAGTTTATATTAACAACCATTAAAACTAATCTTCATTATATACATTTAATTTCAATCTCACATCTCCAGATAACGTAACGTGTTTGTCGAACATTTTATAATTTATAACGGGCAACCAAGACACAAAACAAAAACAATCGAGATAGAAAAGCTAACTTATACTATTCGCTATATATTAGTCATAAATCATGTGTGTCAAAGATGTGAAAAATACAAAATCTTTTGGCTAAAAATTAATTAGTCATTTCACATAACATCGTCGTATATGTATGATGTAAACCTTCTCTGTCAGAACGCAAATTCAATCCATTTTTTTGCATAAGAATGTGCGCTTTTTCAGAAATTAGTCTTTTATTCAATATTCTCTCACGATCCAGAATTTGGACGTTCTCCCAATCAAAGTCATGATTCAATTCCGTTCTGTGATTCGTGATGACAGACTGCGAATTGGTATTCCAATTGATATGATTCCGATGTTCCGTAATTCTCGAGATCAATTTTCTACCCGTTTGTCCTACATAAGAGGCATCACAGTCTTTACAAGTTATTTTGTATATTACATTTTTATTTTGATTTTTGGGGAGAACATCCTTCTGAACCTTGATGAACCTACTCAATT
>NW_017257294.1:3867758-3869541 GCF_001594055.1 Mycetomoellerius zeteki
CCTTCATCAGCCCGTGACTCGTATGGCCTTTACGGATTGTGTTATTATTATTTTTATTTTAAGAATTTCGAGTCTACAGAAATTGTTTTTACTCTAATATGATATCAAGAGACTTCAGGTTTTTAATCTACAAGACTATTTAACCCAAAATTCGTTTTATATTTATAATATTACAAAATTAATTTTATATTTTCTATTAACTCATTTTTTAAAATTATACAAATAAAAATATCATTTTTAAGGAACCAAAGAAACAATTATATGCAAAAATGCATGATGTACAGAATTTATTTATTTATAATCATTATTTTATGCGAAATAACACATACTTTTGAAAGGATTATCAAATACGTATATTAATCTTCATCACTGTCTTCATTTATGACAGGCTCAACTTTTTCAACATTAAAAAGTTTTCCTAACATTTTTGCTGGCCTTATTGTACTTTGAAATACAAATTATTAAAACATATTCAATAATAACTATTTAAATAATATGATAATATAGTGTTAGTTAACAATACATGTTGAAAAAAGTATCAGAAATAACCAAGAAAAACCTTTATTAATAAAAGAATAAAATATTACCTCGTAGATTGCTCTTCCATAATCAATGAATGTTGGAATGAGTGCTATCTATAATCTGAATGACAATGAATGTCGGTGTTAAATGAAAACCCTCAATTAAAGGAACTGAAAAGTACAGTTTGAAAAACTTAAATGGCAAAATATTGCTTAACTGTTGTGTTTAAATAACTTCGAATACAATTTCAAGACCTTCAAAAAAAAAATACAATAGACTGCCTCAAATGTCACGGAGACGGTTCCAGCCAATTTGCGCAAGTGGCACTCGAAGGGAGCTACTGTATATCCATTTAGGAATTGATCTTGGCTTAAAAAAAAAATGAAATATGCTGAAATCAGTTAAACTAATTTTTCTAAAGAAAAAAAGTGGAATTCTCGTTGTTTAACCTACGCGAACTCTATAATATTAAAGTTTTAAAGTATTTTTATCTGCAGAAGTGGGATCGAAGGTAAGTAAAATTACATTGAAGAGCAACTTAAAATATATCAACTAATATATTTTAGGTCGGAAAATGGCGAAAAAACGGTTTTAATTTTTTTTTCGGTATGTTCCACCAAATCTAAAAATCTGAAGAAAATACTAAATATAATTTATGATAAGATTTAGCTGTTGAATTATTTTAAAAGTGGTCAAACATTCAGATCATATAAAAAATGCGATTTTAAAAATTCTTGAATTTTTTAAAAACAGAATTTTGAGCCAAGAATGACAAAAAAATTCTTACTTTAATCTTTTTAATACACTTTATCTTATATCCATGATTTTTTTTGTAAAGATCCGTTTAGATTTAGTGGAGAAAAAAAATACTAATGAAAAATCACATTTTGTTCGATATCTCGAAATGATGTGGCTCTTTTGGGAGCATGAAACTTTGTACAAAATATTCTTTCATCAGGGTGTTAATTTTGCCCCCTATGGCAATCGATTACGTGGAGTCCCCTGGTGCAAATCGAAAACTTCCTATTTTTATGGATTTTTAGATAGAATTTTAAAATATTTTAATGTATTTTTCTTAGTATTGAGTAAAAACGAGCAATTTGACAGTCAAAGATAAACATTTTTTTCGGAAAAAGAAAATATACTGACTATTTATATTATTCGAATTGAAATCAATAAAACTTAACTAATCTAAGTCTGATGACTCATGATATTTTACTGATTTAATTGCTTGGACCAGATCTAGTCAGCCGATCACCAG
>NW_017257294.1:3869575-3875703 GCF_001594055.1 Mycetomoellerius zeteki
CGATCACCAGTACTACAACCAGGCCTATAAGTTATTCACTGTACTGTCCGATTTGGACACGGGTCCTTTCGAATTTTGGAACAAATTTTACAATAAACCTCAAAAGTGATCACGAAACGCTTGATATTTTTTAATTCTACACTCTTTAATTATCTTAAATCAATTACTTTTCAAATTTTTAACACCTTTTAAATAATGATTTACAAGGATTTTCTTTTTTAAAAAAATTTTCGCACGATGGCTGAAAATATATATTCGCCTTTATTTTATGAATGTTATGACAAAAAACTGTCAAACTGCTATCACATGTTCGGTGTCTTATAAAGACTTTACGTTATAAATAGTACGCAAATCTGCTTATATAACCGTATTCATTTAAATTAAAAAGGTCCTATTTAGAACACGGTCCGATTTAGATCACTCTCCCCTAATGTGTTAAAATGTTATCACATCTATATACGATAAAATAAATTGATAAAAAATTATTATAGCCAAACAATATCAGTGATAGTACTTAGTATATTATCAGCCTCACAAAATTTTGCAAAATGAAAGAGATTATTCTAATCTTTCCATTTCTCGCGCGCGCGCGCGGATAAAAATTCCCATATGCGACGGACAGTTGACCCCAAAAAATGTTTGTATGATAGCATGTTTATGATGTGGCGGCAATTGCATCACCACGATTAGAGAATTTGCATTTGCGACGGGTTGGCAGAAATCAGCGTTGTTCGTATTATAAAAGCTAGAGTCCGATCGAAACCACATTTTGACCTCCAGCCGAAAACTGAAAACGAATATTCGGTTGTCATTCAATTTCGGCTGAAAACGAAACTGAAACCGGAATTTAGATAAGTCTTACTAAAAAAAAGAGAGAAAGAGAAGCTAATGGAGTCACATTTTTTCGGCTGGAATAAAAATCGACATTTTTGGATTAATTTTACAGAGATCGTATAATTTTCAGAAATCATGACAAATTTATGTACTATTTAAAAAACAAGATTTTATTCAAATATCTAACTATAATAATATAATAATATTACATTCTTAACTTTTAAAGAAATCAAATCACAATTATTATTAAGATCACATCAAAATGATCTTGAATACAAAAAAATTTTGTATTCAAATTGTTAAGCTTAATCAACGAGTTAATAATTAAAATTGAACAGTTGTTTCTTTAACGCTCACCGGCGCGTTTTACAGTTTCGATTTACCCATCGAAATTTTCTCTTAATTTTGGCCGGAACCGAAACCGAAATTTCGGTCGGATTCTAATAAAAGCGTAACATACGTCGAAGTGATGGGCATAGTCGGTAAACACAGCTGATTTCTGCAAAAGCCAGAGACATTTAAATGTATTCTCGAATTTCGGACGACGCTTGGTAAATAATTTTTTCTGCGTAAATCGACACACATCGAAATGTAGAAACGCAAGCGAAAATTTGAGGCAATCGGCTGAGAATCCTCGCGGCGACAACACGAATTGTATAATAGCGGTGTCTACTTAACAAAACGTTTTTTTCACGTTACGACCGTGAGTTTATTCTAAGAAACCTTCGCACTGCCTAAGATCCCGTACCGAGGAGTGGAAATAAACGTGGAAATGATAAAAAAATTATGTCAAAACATAGGAAATAAAAATATCAATGCGTAAATGTAATATAATATCATTTATCTTTATTCACAAAATTTTGTTTCGCAAATCTACCAAAATTATTAAAATATTCTAGCAGAATTATTCTAAAAAGATTATTTTTAGAATAAGCAGCTCGACTTATTCGGAAACCTATAAAAAGTTAAAAATAAATTTTATGCATATTAACAACATAATTAAGATTATTATCGAACTATTCGATATTTATTTATATTATTCATAATGTTCTTATTTTAAGACCATTTTAAGTAATGTATTAAGATACTGATACTACTTTGTGAATGGCTTATAACGTCTTAAGATTAAACTTAAAACGGCTTTAATTAAATAAAAAAATCGACTATGAATATACCGGCGGAAGTTTATTATCTATATAATAAAATCAGTTTTCTTTATGATTAGGGGAATCGAATGCGACCCCCGGCTTCGTATACTATTTTACAGAATCCTTGTAATGTTTAACGGAGAAAGAAGTTTCATGATATACAGGGTATCCCAAAATTGATAATAATGATAAATGTTTTATAGACAGATTTTTTTATAATATTTTAAGACGAAAAGTCTAATACAAAAATGTCGAGGTTATTGATTAGATAAAATATGAACAAAAGCATCAAGTCGGATTCAATCCTACTTCTATTTTGAAAATTCACCTTATCATAGGAAGAATAATATTATGCTTGTTCAAGCATAATAAACTGCAAGTTTGTGCACGCACTACATTCTAATTTTTCTATTGTATTATTGATTGCAAAAAATAATTTCATTTCATTTCTAATTTTAGAAAATACTAAGCAGCGCAAAGGAGCATCTTTCGAAAGGCTACATGTATAATTCTTTAATTCCTTGGTTAGGAACTGGATTACTTACTAGCAAAGGTATCATACAAAATTAGCAAATTTTTTAGTTGCAATATAAAAAGTTCCAAATAAAGTTTACATAAAAGATATACAACTTCACATATGTTCTTTATGTAATTATTATTAATATATAACATAACAGAAATACAATATAAATATGTATTTAATGTTATTAATATTTATAAATGAATGTAAAATATTGAAGTTAATAATAATATAAAATATAAAGGACAATATGTATTAAACAAAATCATAAATAAAAATTAAAAATATACAAAATGACAGGGTATTGAAGAAGTACTGAAGAACCAACCGCAGAACTTATTGCGTAAAACAATTTATATATTTTATTAATAATCACATTGAGTTGTTATTCAAACTTAATCTCATAAATTTGGACAAGTAGCCAAACAAGATTTCGAATTTACGAGATTAAGTTTAAATAAATACTCTGTCATTTATATATTTTTAATTTATATTATTTAAAGCCCTTTATTATTGTTATTATTAAGAAATCATATGGTTGAATTAAATCATTATTTTTAGATAAAGAAACACGAGCATACATATTATACAACTTTTAAAAATCTGCTACACAAAAAAATTTAATTTTTTTGTTGTATAAAGTTGAATAAAACAAAACTGGGCAAAGTATGCGAGGCAAATTTTGATGCTGCAAGTTATAGTATTTAAGCTTGCTATTTCATTTTTGTTTTAGGAATCAAATGGCACACAAGGCGAAAGATATTAACACCTACGTTTCATTTTAATATATTGAAACAATTTGTTGAAATTCTGATTGATGAAGGAAATCGTATGACGAAATCTTTGAAAGATATTAATGGTTCTGTTAATAATTTAGTGTCCTTTATTAGTCATCATACATTGAATGCAATATGCGGTAAATTAATATATATATATATATATACACATATATACAGGGTAACCAATTTTAATCTATCACCCCAAATATCTCCGTTTCCTTGCATTTTATAAATAAATGTTTCAGACAAAAGTTGTATGGTTTCAAGGGGGTCATAAAATGGTATCATTGGTTTGACCTTGGATAGTCGCTTAAAGGTCACATGAAGGTTACTTTCAATTTCTTAAATTAAACTCACTATTTTTTATTACATATTTTTGTAGCTTATCTCGAGAGCTTTCCAAAACATATAATAAAATATTTTTTCATTAAGTATTTTTCGAGTTGGCCATTGGTGATTGTACCTCTTATTTTCATTTTTACGTAAAAATGAATTTTTAGTGCAAAAATGAAAATAAGATGTACAGCCTGCAATGGCCTTGATCTTGACAAATGTTATCTAGGACATGATCCTGAACAATATTCAAGAGGTTTTAGCCGTCGGTCGGACAACTTGTGTAATGCTAATGCCGACTGTACTATAATTTTCGAGCTTTATAACTCGAAAAATACTTAATGAAAAAATATTTTATTATAGTATTTTGGAAAGCTCTCGAGGTAAGCTACAAGAATATGTAATGAAAAATAGTAGGTTTAATTTAAGGAATTGAAGGTGATCATATGATCTTTAAGCGACTATCCAAAGTCAAACCAATAGTACCATTTTATGATCCCCTTGAAACCATACAACTTTTGTCTGAAACATTTTCTTGTAAAATGCAAAGGAACGGAAATATTTGGGGTGATAGATTAAAATGGGTCACCCTGTATATAGTTATAAAATAGAAATTTTATCTTAGCATTCTATTAAGTAAACATCAATCTATATTTATAAATATTTTTATTAATTATATTTAATCCTAAATTTGCATGTTTTTACATAATTTTATGAAAAAGGTTTGACAAATTAATCAAATAAATTCTTACGTTAATAAATGTATTTGTAGAAACCGCCATGGGCACTTCCTTGCAAGAAATGAATGAATTTCAACAACAATACCGTCAGGCAGTTTACGACATGGGAAATATTATAATTTATAGGTAATTTATATAGGTGACAATTTTGATCGGAATACTATACGATTATGACTATTATTATATTGAGTTGACAAAAAAGTTCGTCTGGTTTTCTTAGCTTAAAATTATATATATATATTATTTTTATTAAAAATAAACGAAATTTAAATAAAAAGAGTTTTAAAGCTTGAAATCTCTATTTTAAAAGGTTAGGGTAACCTCGGTATAGGTATATGCCGCACATAACAAAAACTTAATTTATTAAGTATTATTTACTATTTTTAAGAATAATGAACTTATCAGTAAAAACTTTGTACTATCTACTACTACGAAAAATATATTAGAAATCCGAAATACTTATTTTTGTATTAAAAAAAGAACTTTTTGAAACCCTTGCATTTTTGTGCCGTATATCCCACCCATAGGGATGGGATATATGACTACTCATAGGGGGATTATTCACAAATCATTATTATTTAAGATCATTATTTACAAATGCTTATAAACAAGACGTAAAAGAACACAATATTAAAATATGTTTACAAAGTTTTATTAAGGAATAAGAATGATAAATAATAGATAATAATTACAATCTTCCTACATATTATATATTACAAGTGTTATTACATGAGATACATATTTCATGTAATGTGTTTATTACATTTAGTGCACTGAATCCAATCTGCGCACTTTGTATGCTTTGAGCATAAATCCCGCCCGCTAAAAATGCCGTACCTATATTCCAAACAGATGGGATATACAAGACAACAAACTAAACAAAGAAAAGAAGAGCACTTGTATTTTGATATATAACATGCTTTACTATTCCTCCACACTTATGTATCATGAAATAACCATTAAGTTTTTTACGTGCCCACAGTAATCATTTTATGTAGATTATAATTTATGATGACGCTATTTATTACAGTGAAAAATCGATTCAATAATTTCATTAATATACATATATTAACAGTAAGAAACTAAAATCATAACACAATACTAATACATATAACATAAAGGTATGTAACAGAGTAGTTGCGGGAAAATTACCCCCACTCCTTCTATTTTTTCTGACTTCTGCGGCGTAAATCCCAGCGCGGCGTATTTGCCGGAATTACCCTACTATATTTTTTGAGTTTATGCGAAATTGGTAATTTTCACATATAGAAAAGTACGAGCTGAAAGAAATGGAAAATTTTCTTTTCACTTTGTGGATTTGTTACGTATCCAAAAAATTTGCAAAAATTTTCGATCATCTGACGAGAAAACGTAAAGTATTCGTTTTTAAAATTCGTTTTTAAAAAATATTCCCTATGACTTTTTTGTTACCGAGTTACCTACTTGCGGGTTATATATGTATAAAAAAGCATTCTAACTTTGATTTCTCATAACGCCGTTAAAAATTATCGTACTATAATTAAAAAACAGATTCTTAAAGTTAAAACTTTGCTCTATCAAATCATATAATTGATTAAAATTTATGTTGTGTTTTAAAAAATATTGTTTTATATCACTTCAAAAAATCTGAATGAACTTATTTGCCAACCTAATATAAAAAAGAGAATTAAAGTTATTGTAATTGATAAAATATTACATAACTTATAAAACTATACAAATTCATATTTTAAAAAAATAGTCATTTATATATATATATATATATATATATATTACA
>NW_017257294.1:3876692-3908021 GCF_001594055.1 Mycetomoellerius zeteki
CCCCCACTCCTTCTATTTTTTCTGACTTCTGCGGCGTAAATCCCAGCGCGGCGTATTTGCCGGAATTACCCTACTATATTTTTTGAGTTTATGCGAAATTGGTAATTTTCACATATAGAAAAGTACGAGCTGAAAGAAATGGAAAATTTTCTTTTCACTTTGTGGATTTGTTACGTATCCAAAAAATTTGCAAAAATTTTCGATCATCTGACGAGAAAACGTAAAGTATTCGTTTTTAAAATTCGTTTTTAAAAAATATTCCCTATGACTTTTTTGTTACCGAGTTACCTACTTGCGGGTTATATATGTATAAAAAAGCATTCTAACTTTGATTTCTCATAACGCCGTTAAAAATTATCGTACTATAATTAAAAAACAGATTCTTAAAGTTAAAACTTTGCTCTATCAAATCATATAATTGATTAAAATTTATGTTGTGTTTTAAAAAATATTGTTTTATATCACTTCAAAAAATCTGAATGAACTTATTTGCCAACCTAATATAAAAAAGAGAATTAAAGTTATTGTAATTGATAAAATATTACATAACTTATAAAACTATACAAATTCATTTCTTAAAAAAATAGTCATTTATATATATATATATATATATATATATTACAGAACGATGAAACCATGGTTAGCTTCCAATCTGATATTTTCATTGACATCAATAGGTAAAAAACAAGACAAAAATCTAAAAATACTGCATGGTTTCACCGAAAAAGTGAGTAAAAATTGTGTTTAAATTAGTAAAAATTTTTTCATAAAAATAAAAAAATAGTAAATTAAAGTAAATTATGATTTCGGTGTATAATATTGGCAATGCATTTTAAGCTGCATCATACTATAAATAGTAAAGATATGTATGTGTTATTTTTATAGATAATTGCGGAAAGAAAACAATATCATGAAAGGACTGGTGGACGATACTTGAAACATTTTGATGATATGACAGAAACAGACGATGAAAAGATAGTAGGAAGTATGTATGCATAGAATATGCAATATTTCAATTTGTTACTATACTAAATTAACACTTAAAATATTTTATCTATTTAAGTTAAGAAAAGACGACTCGCTATGCTGGATCTTCTAATAGCGGCAGTTCAAAATAACCAGATGAATGATGTAGATATCAGAGAAGAAGTCGATACTTTCGTATTCGAAGTAAGTTTATATTTCATTGATATTTTATGGAACTAGTCATTATCGATGCCCGAATTATCAATCGAAAAACAAGAAAATCTTAGAATAATTGATTTAATATTTTTAAACAATATATATAAATGTCATATATATGTAAATAGTAAATCTTTATAATCTAAAAATGATAAAATCAATCATAAATATGTTTCTGAAAATAAAAATTTTTAATACATCATGTAGATTAAAATTATTCACATTGTAGTCATTATAACTTAAATAGGAATTAGTCTTTAACGTTGATTTTTTATTCTATTCTACGATATAATTTAACGACATCTCCTTCGAGGAAACACATTTTATCATCATTTTTCTTTGATTCTTTTCTGTCTTTCGTCTATCACATATTTTTTATGTCTATAGCTTTCTTATTCTTTCTATATTTCAATTTCTTCTTGCAATTTTTATAGAATTTTATTTCGATTATTACTTTATAAATTAATAATTTCAATTCTTTCATAGAAATAAATATTTTATTAGTTGCATAGTAATGTATTAGAATTAATAATTGTTAATTACTTTAATTGATATTCGATTTTTGTGGACAGAAATAGTAGGAAAAAATTAATTAAAAATAAAAAAGAATATCTTTTATTATTTTCTTATTGATAAATTATACATAATTTACATGTAATACAGAAATATATTTAAATGAATTTTCTTATTACAGGGACATGATACCATAGCAATGGGTCTAACTTATGCAATATTAGTACTAGCTGAACACAAAGATGCCCAGGTATTTTTAATAATAATTTATTTGACCCGTAACACAATCGATTAATTCTACAATTTTCTATTTATAGCAAGTAATTTTTAAAACGTTAGAAACATTAATTTAAAAGTAAATATAGAAATACGTTTTTATGTTTATGTGTTTAACTCGAAAAGATTATTACATGTTTATGGAAACATAAATACTGCTGCATTTTTAATTAATAATCAAATAAGATCATCAAACATAGAGAACTTTATTTTCTTATAGGAACGAGCCAGAAATGAAATTAGTGCAATCATGGAAGCAAATGGAGGAAAGCTTACCATGTCAGCGTTAAATAATATGCCATACTTAGAAAGATGTTTGAAAGAATCGCTGAGATTATATCCTAGCGTTCCTTTCATATCACGAGTTCTATCGAAAGATATAAAAACACGTGAGTAATAAACTATATATTATATATATATATTTAGGTATAAAATCATCAGATAAGTGTTATACGCAAAAATAACTCTCTTCTGGATTGTCTAATATTTTAATATCAATTTATACACAAATTTTTTAGATAATTATTTATAAGTTTTCTTTCTCTTCCTTTTTCTTTGTTTTTTATAAGATAATATTTCCAATTTTATATACATAATTGTCAAAATAGAATTATCAATTTTAAACATTTTTTTATAGTAAATTTAACGTGTAATGAACTTCTCCATTCATAAAATTAATAACTTGTATGGTAAAAAAAGTGCATTTTAATAAAATAATTTATATATAAGTGAGTATGCGCACGCGTGTATGCGAGTGCTTGCATTTTTCTACTAATTTATTATTTAAAAATTTTATTTTGTTATATATTTTCAGAAACACATTTGGTACCTTCTGGAACAGTTCTGCATTTAAATATTTTCGATATTCATAGAGATCCAAATTTCTGGCCAAATCCAGATGTATTCGATCCAGATAGATTTTTGCCGGAGAAAATTCAAAAACGTCATCCTTATTCCTATTTACCGTTTAGCGCAGGACCACGAAATTGTATAGGTAATGTTAAATGTATAAGATATTAATTTATTCATATAAATAATTTCTAATATATTTACGAATAATAGGACAACGATTTGCTATGATGGAACTAAAAGCTGTAATGGCGACGTTGATATATAATTTTTATCTGGAACCTGTCGATTATTTAAAGGATCTTCAATTCATGACGGATATAATAAGCCGTGTTACACAGCCGATTCGTACACGATTTGTCCCAATCAATCGTAAAATTTAAGGCAATGCTAGAGTTGTCTGTTTTACCAATTAAATGTAATTTTCGTAAAGGATTTTTGTATATATTACTTTTACACATATTTGGAAATCCTTTTCCAGCAAAATATAAAAATATACGCATTAATACTAGTTCGGTGTGGATAGAGTTTATGTCGAGAAAGAAAAAAAGTTTTAAAATTAAGATCTTTATCATTTCTGGTTTCAATATAATATCTAAAGTTGTCACGTCGTAACAATATTTGATATAAAAGCTTTTGAATCTCCATTTACGAAATTGGAGTCTCCAGATTAGTAGATGATGACGCAAAGAAACAATATTGAGTTCTCTCTCTCTCTCTCTCTCTCTCTCTCTCTCTCTTAGAATTAAACTTATCATTAAACATCTAATTTGGTACAAAAATTCTTTATGAAAATTTGCGCGAATGTATATGTATATACTTAGTATTATTGATGTAACTAGTATGTAGTGATATATCAACGATCGTAAATTGTATGTATATGTTGTAAATCGTACGTGTTTAATGAGTAATAAAATAGTGATTCTCATCGAGAACGGAGTTCGACCGTTTCACCATTCAACATCTTAATAGCATCTTCTTAATTTATTTACAAATATGTGCGTATTGTACAACCCTTACAAACATTTATTTAGAAATATTTTACATTTTAAAGAAATAGTATCTTTAAATCTCGTCTCTGATATGATTATATGTATACGTATACAGGGTGTTTCCAAATTAAATGGCAAAACTTCGGGAGCGTGTAGAGGAGTAAAAAACTAAGAAAAAAAGTCCTATAGACATATGCTCCTTTTTGCTTTGTTTCGCAGGAAATCACGAAAAAAGAAAAAAATATATTTAATTTATTATTTTAATTATTTTATTTATAAACTTTTTAATGAAGATTTTGTTCGAAATGTGCACCTCTTGCAGCAATACAAGCATTGCATCTGTCAAACACGGCTCTTGTAGCAGCCAGGCACTGTTCTTGCGATATTCTGTTCGCTGCAGCTACGATACGATTTCTCAAATGTTGCTCTGATTGAATAGGCGAAGAATAAACTTCTTAGGAGCAAAAACGAGCATATGTCTATAGGACTTTTTTTCTTAGTTTTTTACTCCTCTACACGCTCCCGAAGTTTTGCGATTTAATTTGGAAACACCCTGTATATATACGTATCTATTTTGTTAAGTTATTCAATTAAATTTTGTATGTTTAAAGAATTACTAATTTGAGAGACGCAATGTTATCTTACTGTTAATCGAATTTGTTATTAATTTTATTATTGTTTGAGATAAACTTTTTTATCATTTAGGTATATAATAGTTAATATGTTGCAAAAATTTAAATCATTGTACATAATCTGCTAATATTAGTAAAACACGCGATATTTATGCGTAAATACTGTATTTAATTGTTACAAATATCTGTTTATCAAAATATTATATTTAATTGTTTCAAATATCTATTTATTTAAATTATAAATGCTATGGTCTTATCTGTAATTTATCTTGTAACTTTTCCGGATAGTAGGTAATATTTCAGCTAATTTTGCAAAAAAGAACTAATTTTGCACAATTGAAAATATAAGGCAAATATGTTTATATGCATATTTGATATTCTTATTTCTCAAAAATGTAAAAATAATGATTCTCAAAATTAAAAATAAACAATAAGAAAGCAAGGCAAATGAGAATACAGCGTGGTTTAAAATGACCAAATTGTAGTGTAAAAACTTTTACTACTTTATTGGAAGAATATGGTATCATCGAACGTTTCGACTCTCTTTGAAGTCATTCTCAGCGATCAAATTACAAAATTCAAAGAATTCATTTTCAGTTCATAAAGGTTGAATCATTAAAACAGGTTGCCAAAGTGGTCTTTTCCAAGAGATCACATAGAGAAGCTTTGGATAACAATTATTAAAATGCAATAATTTTAAAGTTTCATAAAAAATGTTACACAGAAAAAAAGACTATTTTTAAATCAACCATAATATAACTCATATATAAGTATGTTATGGTTGATTTAAGAATAATCTTTTTCTCGTGTAATACAAAAAAAATATTCGCAGATACCGTGCTTACAGTTAAGTTCTAATATGTATATATGGGATATTCTTTCAATAAAGTAATAAATTTGTGATTAATTTGATACATTCATGAAGCAATTCAATGTGTCAATTTATTATTTAACTTATTTATATAATATATGAATATATATTGATAAATTTTTCACTTACAAGTCATTTTTGAATAGTTAAGAAATATTTTAGTTAAGAAAAATTATTTCTTTAATGCAAAGATGATGTTCTTATAGAGTTAATATATATTTTTTGAAATTATGTTTAGGATAATGTGACCTTGGTTACATCCTGATGTGATATTTGCATTAACACCAATGGGTAGAAAATATGTTAAAAATTTAAAAACATTACATAGATTCACCGAAAAAGTAAACAAAAACTTTATCATTCAAAATTGTAAAATAATGTTTTTACTGTAAAATAAGATTCTGATTAATATATCCGATATAATTTTACTTATAAAATCTAATGTTAGTATTACGTTTAGCATAATACGAGTAGTATGAAGTAAAGAAATATGTTATAGGTTATTGCAGAAAGAAAACAATATCATGAAAGTACTGGTGGACGATATTTGAAGATTTCAGAAAATAATACAGAACTAACAACACTAGATGATGAAGAGGTTACAAGAAGTACGTATATATAAAACATTCTATATTATTAAATTAAAACTTTCAATATTAGTTCTATTTTTTGTCTACTTAAGTTAAGAAAAAGTGACTCGCTATGTTGGACCTTCTGATAGCGGCAGCTCGTAATAACGAATTAAATAATTCCGATATCAGAGAAGAAACCTAAATATTTATGTAATTTTCCAGTCATTTAGGTAATTTTACAATCATATTTAAGTAATGTTATATGATTATGCTGGGTCGGAAAAAAACTCAGCATAATCATATAATTTTACACAAATTTTTTTTCAGTGTATGTATCACAATCATCTTATAGTCTTTGTATTAAAAATAAAAATGTTAACTGTCATATGGTCAAACGTTCGAACAATTGTACGGGATTATTTGTATTTACATTGGCTTCTTTATTTCTTTAATAACGTTTTTAAAAAAAATAACGTTCAACAAAAAAAATAACGTTCAACAAAAAATAAAAAAATAAACATTTTTGTCGTAAATTAATTTGTAGATATTAATGATTTTTTATTATTGTTAAATTATTTTTTTTGCCGATTATGTTGCATAATAATATAATTGCCGTTTAAATTTCATTGCGACAATTATACGAATGTGATTTGATTATTATAATAATTGGATGCATCTTCCTCTTTATGCATTTTCCAACTCGTTCTTATTATAGAGTAAAAAGACTCGTGCGCTACACTTTCATCTGTTATTATGTCATAATAACCCTTCATTCAGAATTATAGATCGAATAAGCGGTAGTTTGAGAACATTATGCAGCAACTTTTAATTTATTGTTTGCGTTTGTGGAATCCGCGCAATCCGCGACGAGTCACAGGTTGGCACGGAAACGCCGAACCGTTTTGAAATTACGCAATAAATTCAGCAGGGAGGCTGAAGGGTTGGCGCAACTGCGGAACGAGGATAGGAGTCGTCGTTAAATATTTCGCGAGAACCCAAGCACTCGCGACTGATTTACAGACGACGGTACGTGCGTGACGTACCTGCGTATTTCATGCACACGATCCCGACTGGTCCGTCGCTGTTGTCCATTATTTTCTTTTTCCGTGAACAATCCGTTTTTGCGATAAGTGGAATAAGAGAGCATACACTCTCAGGCGAGTTTTCCGAACGTATGAACGATCAGAACGACGCGAAGTTAAGAAGAGAGAAGACGAAGGGAAAAACAACGGACATGAAGGACGAAGAGGGAGACACATGGATCGGTGAAAGATACGGCCTGGTAGAATTGCGGAGTTCCTGCACGGAAATTACAGATGCGGCGTGTTTCATGCTCGAACGAAAGTGTCTGGAAGAGCACTCGACGAGTATAAGAGAGCATACGAGGGATAGAATAGAAGAGACTGGTATCCCCCTGAGAGGGCTCAGCGAATTGTTATTAGTAGGACAAATGTTAGTATCAAAGCATACAGCTAAAAGAAATGCATTTGTTTGTTAATTTTTCTGATATAATAATAAGAAACTTTTTGAAATTTATAAAAAAACCTTTAATCAACGGTTTTATACTCAATCAGTCAATTTTTATCGATGCATTTTGCATATTGTGCAATTTTCTTATTTGTTATCCAAACAAAAAGAATCAATTTTCAATTTTGATAACAAAAGTTAGCAAAAGTCGACTTATCTTATTTTCATTTCATATCAAATATCATAAAAAGATAATATCGAAAATATGAAAACTATGCCAACAAGTTTTGGTCTCTCTCATTTTGTTGAAAGTAGAAGTTTTTCACTTTTGTGCCCCAACTATATTTATATATAAGTTTAAAAGAGTTTAATTAAAAGTTATTTATTTGTTTATTAAAAGACATTTAAAACATTTAAACAAGATTTTGTTTTATTTTATTTATTATAGATTTTGCATTTAATTTGATTTACAAATTTAACAGTATACATTTAATTTATCAAAAATTTCCACAAAAAAGACAAAAAGAAGAATAGTGACTGCTATTACTTTCGTTGGTCATAGGGAGCAATGAAAACTTCTGATAGAGAAACATCATTAATTCTTTTACTCTATTTGTGATAGAGACAATCACAAATGTAACAAAAAAATAAAACATACAGCAATACAAAGTTCAATGTAAGCATTATAAATGAATATCCCCTTCGTGTGCAACAACTTTTCCACTTTCGTAGCGTTCTCAAATGGGTCGGAAAGGCATTAGAGACCAAATTAGCCGAAAAATCTTGATTTCAGAGTGGCGTGTGGGCAACACACGGCAAGAATGGCCGCACATATCGATTATTGGTCGGCCGCATCCAGATGTGTGCTGAAACTTTTTTCCTCGCGTCAGTCCGTAAATTCTGAAGTTAAAAACTTTTCCACCCTACTGGCCGGCCAGTCGCCCAAACTTGCAAGTCGGGGCGACATCATTTCACTCGCAACCTACAAGAACTATGCACTTGTGTGAAGATGTATTGTTCGTTTTTTTTTTTCGATTCCCATATCGAGCGATAATGTATGATATGTTCGAGCTTATAGTAATTTACTACGAAATACATATCTCATTGTGTGTCTTTTTTTAGATATATAATAATACTACAAGCTACAACAAGCAACTGCATTATACTATAACTGTACTTTCGGTGTTTTTTTAACTAACTGTAGTATAAAAATATATCTGATCGGCCTAATCTTTTGTATCAAAAAGATTAAGAAGTGTTTTTTTATATTAATTAGAAATAGGATAGAGTAGGATATTTTAGGAAATATTACGTTTTCTTATCATTTCTCTTCCTCATCTTTAAAAGGAAAGTTATATAATCTTTAATTGCGTTGTTTTATGTAAAATAACATAAATAAAATAATTATTTTTTAATGCGATTTTTCTCTCATTGATATTAGAAAAATATGTACTGGTGTTTCAAAAGTAAATTAAAGAATATATCGAGTTTTGCGCAGAGTCATAATTTTCTGTAATCTCCTTCGTCGGTATTACGTATCTCTCAAATTGGGGCTGCACGTATAGCCGGGTCTTGTCGACAACGTCGTCCTCGTTTCGGCGCGCGTATTAATCGTGCCTCTGGCTTTTATGCTCATCAAATTACGCAGCCGTCGCTGGATACGGTGCCGTTAAACCAGCGACATCGTCGGTACATTCACGATCCAGCGGTTTCTCGCGCCAGGCGAGCAAGACGATCGAGAGACCAGATCCAAGTACTTCAACCTGAGTTCTCCACCCACCACGAGCCTACATCTCTCTCGCTGCGCAAACTTTACGCAGATTGCAAGGTTTCTGCCAACCAACCGTAGCACGCAACATTGTATTTACGATGTTAATAACGCAGACTATGCCGGTAATGACGGATATTCGAGGGGGTAACCACTTAATGTAATCGTGGGACAGAGTCATCGTAATCATTATAAAATTCATATGAAATCTCTATGTATAATCCGATAATTACATATGCAACCACGAAAAATCATTGTATAATATTAAATAAAATCGTATATTTTACCAAATGACTTCATGTGTAAAAGTGAAAAAAAATATTTGTGATCAGATGAAATCATGTAATCTGTGGGACAATATTTCAGCTAGTGGTTACCTTCTCGCGGATATTGACGAGATAAAAGCGCTAAGAAAAATCAACCGCTAATTCGGCATGTTTCGCTACTTTGAGCGGAAGTCGGAATACTGATACAAAATTTGCCTTTTTATTAAACATTTCTATTTAGGGATGCATCAGATCGTAAAATTACCGGATACCAGATATCGGATATCCGAACAGAATGTAACATTCGGTATCCGGTCGGATATCCGAGAAGGCAATTTTTTCGAGTCGGATATCCGACATTTTCCGGATCGGATTTCGGGAAATTGTCTTCTAAAAAAAAGACCAGACAAAAAATTGTAATTTTGCAACAATGTATAAGATATTAATATGGCATTATGAATATGCATACTTATTTTTAAAACGTTTGTATAATAACAAATAAACAATTTAATAATATAAAGTTTCAACCGGATATATTCCCGGATACTAATGATATCCGACTATCCGATCGGATAGTAAAAAAGTGCCGGATACTGGATACTTTTTAGATATACGATGCATTCCTATTTATATTTATCATCATTGATAATTTAAAAATGCATACTCATAATAATATATATTTAATTATCGTCGAATATAATAATATATATTTAAGTTAACAATTTATACTTTGTTAAACATAAATTTTGTTATGTTATATTAATATTGCATTAATATCGTATTATTGTAATGTATTTGAAAAAGAAATAAACAGTTTTTTTGCAGAATAAGTATTTTTATTTTTAAAGTTTTATTTTTAAAGTAGTTTTATTTTTTAAATTCATAAATATTCTAAATATCTAAGAATATAATCCATAATTATTTTACAAATTTCTGTAATAAATATAATTTGAATAATATTATACTTACGTTGTTTTATCAATTTACACTATAGATATGTAAAACGTAATTAAAAAAATGTAATTTCTGATTTTCACGTACTCATAAAGAAGGTTGGAATATATCCTTCAAACCAGATTTCTTGCATCACAAAAGATTTCTCAACTACTTTATTGACCGCATGTGTTTGCATATTTATACAAACGTAGTCATCCTAGTCCCAAGCGTACACTTCATCTTGTAGCATTTCTCCTGAATCGATATGCTGGAACTGTGTAGGAACTCCTGGTTATCACACAATATGTACGTTGTAAGCCAGAGTTCTATTGTTGCGATCAAATCAGCTTATCGACTTTGCTATCGCTTTATCTCATTCGAGGAAGAAGTTTAGCGAGAATACCTTCCTGTGCGGCTACCGCTCTAAAAGTGAAGAAAACTTCCGTACGTAACACGTCGTCAAGGTGGGCGGTGTATTCAAAGTTTTTGGCACGCTTGATATTGATATATCGAGATACTTTCAGTCTGCGTCAGCACGTAGTCGGCTGAACTCCTCCCTTCGATCCCTTTCCTTCTCTCTAGATATAACGAGATATTTTAACTCTGATAGTTCTCATACAATTGGTGTAGATTGGATCTGTTATTTTTCCCTGCCAAACCATGAGATATGTTTTTCTACAGCGTTCCAATCTTAAGATATCTTCAAGCGACAACGACTAGCATTTTTCTTAAGTATTGAATGGTACCATAGATTACAATTGGACAGCATTCTCCATTATTCGGTTCTTTTTTTTTAATGGTATGATATGTCATTTCATAAGTTAACAGATATAAAATATATAGGTTTGTTTTTTCTTCTTGCAATAAAAAAATTAAGTATTAAAATTCTGATCTGGCACTTCAGTGTAGTTTATGAAGAGTCTCATTGCTCATTTTTTCCTTCAGTGTTAGTTGCACTCGATAACAGAAACTTTATACATTGGAATCAGTAATTCTTAATATTTATTTTTATATGAAATAATATTCAGATCTATGCCATTTATAGCAGGATATATAATCAGGAGGATATTATTTTTGCATTGTATCCAGAAAATAAGAATAATGCGAATATCTTTTTCTGCATAAGTCGTACATCAGCCGAAAATGTAAATAGAAAAGAGAAAGAGAAAAAGAAGAATAGACAAAATTCACCCTTAAGTATTATGCATACAACATTTGTCTTCAACTCTCCGCATATTTTCTTACAATGATTTCATATTCCGTTATCTTTTTTTTTATTTGCAGTTTTGTCGCGACATTTGCGATTATGTTTATGTGTACGATCTTTTATATTTCGACACATCTCTCTCAACGCTGCGTATTTTCAAATGATACAATACGCAAATATTATATAATAACGCAGACTTTGCAATTTATAGATTTAGTTTCAGAAAGTTTTTTTTTAGATAATGTGAATAATATCTATTCTTTTAGACCCCAAATTTAACAAAATGTATAAAATACTTTTAAATTGAAAGAAGAAATTATAAAAAGAAATTAAAAAGAAATTAAAAGAAGTGGAACTTATAAAAAAGTTTTAACTATTTTAGTTTTAACTATTTTCTGCTATTATTAATAATTTAAATCATGCGTACTTGAAATAGTATATCTCTAGTTCTCTAAACTATTAACAAAAAAATTTTCTTATAAAAGAGAAAAAGATTATTCTTTTAAATATTCATGTTACTTTAATTTGCATTTTAAAATAATTCAAAATTAAATAACTATTAAAATATATTACCGAAAGAATGATGTTGTTTATTTTAAACAAAATCCTTGCAAAATCAGAGATGACAAGTAATATTTGTATCTTATGTATGGATTAACTTTTTGCCATATATTTATGTGAGGGGGTAACCACTTAATGTAATCGTGGGACAGAGTTCTCGAAATCATTATAAAATTCATACAAAATCTCTATGTATAATCCGATAATTACATATGCAACCTGCATGAGAAATCAATATAATATTAAATAAAATCGTAATTTACCAAATGACTTCATATGTAGTGAAAAAAATTATTTATAATCAGATGAAATCATGTATAATCTGTGAGACAATATTTCAACTAGTAGTTACCCCCTTGTATTTATGTATTTTATTATGACAATTTGCAGTTATTATATTTATATAACGAATATAAATGACTATTTAATTTATCAAATTATTAATACCTGTGATGCTGATTCTTTTGCTTTTTGTTGATAATAACAGAAGAAAGACGCCATATTATTAATTGCTCGGCTTAGCTTTTGCATACAACACATATAAAATTACGTGATTGCAAAATAGGCTGGCACAATAAAACGCGTTTGTACGTACCCTTAGGCAAGTGGGGCACGAGGCCTTCGTGTGTGTGTTCAGTACTCATGACACAGGTCCCCCACGTAATTATATTAAATGAAATGAAGTTAGTGCAGAGCACACATGCCGTAGATAATAAAACGAGCGTCGTTGTCGCTTGCTTTGAAGTTCCCCGCATTTTCCACGTTACTGCGATTCTTGTTCTCCATTGACGATCACTGCCGCAACACTTTTGTACCGTTTGAAATCGAAAATTCGTGTAAATATTTGCCATTAGCGTCCGCTGAAAATTTTACGATTGCACGGAATTACATATAGTAACGTTCTCTTCAATAGTACGGGTAATGATATTTACGGCGGACAAATAATCAGTTATTTCTCCCTTCGACATTATCTCCTCGTTTCATTTTCCCTGTTTACGTACTTGCAGTATTCAAACGAATGACATTTACTGTACGTCGACAAATTTAACATCATTCGACATCTCAGAAATATTCGACGACATATTCGTCGGAAATTTATTAGAAGATTTGTAGTTAACTTTTCATTAGCTGATATCGGGAATGGTAGACTTTAATTCCTGACTCAAATATTTCTGTTATAATGAAATTTAAATCGACTATTTCGATCATATTATTAAGTACTGTCCTCTGCTTGCATAAATTATATTCTGTATTTTTCTAAAACTATTATTACTATTAACAATGAAATTTTCTTACAAGAGAGAAAAAGGTTATTCTTCGAAATATTTATGTTATTTCAAAATCATTATCATTTTAAAAGTAATTCGAAATTAAATAACTGCTAAAATAACGTATGTTGCATCTTTTTAGTCCATTGAAGGGTAAAAATCAATTAAAATTAACAGTGCTAAAATATCAATACTTAAAAAATCAATGAAAAAATTAATAATGACAAAAGAGGATCGAATGTCGTAACAACGAATCGTCAAATTATAAATAGAGAGCTGGAACTGATTTGTCACTTCATGCGGTCGTGTTTCAATAGGTTTCAAAAGGTATAATCTTTTAATCCGTAATTGTGCAAAGGATTCGATTTGAACTGGCGTTCCAATTATTTTATGAGAATGTGGAATTGCTATATTTGCGCGTAAACTTCAATAGATACGCGTGATAATTATCGCAAAAATAAATGTAAAATTGTCAATAAGACGGAACTACTATTTTACATTCATAATATTTTATTTGAAGTTTTTCACTTTTCGACTTTACATAAGCTATTATTAACCCTCCGTGAACTAGATGGGATGTGACATACCCCAGCAAGAATTTCTATAACTTCTTAAAAAATACCGCTCATATGTTTTGTCGATTTCGAGCAACTGGAGAGTGCGTTGTTACTAATCACACTAAATTATAGTATATTTATAATGAAGTATAGCATGGGGTATGAGATATGCCCACATTTGATCCATGTTGATTTTCCACCTGGTTCACGGAGGGTTAATGTCTCGATAAAGATCATTATGCCTTCCTACTTTGTTTATGATTCAAAGTGCTTCCGGTTTCTGGGTCACTATGAATTTACAACACCATGTAAACATATTTATATGTACAATAATAATAGTTTTCACCCTATTGAATGGTTAGAAAAATATAAATTTGATTTCAATATATTTCTAATAGATATATCTATATGACTACTTCTTATAACAGGGATATTTATGGCGCGCCGAGTTGTTGATAGCTCGTTCTGTATCATACATACTTCCGTATCGTTTATATAACCATATCGATATTTACCATTTTATCAGTCAAACGCATGCGGAGTTTTAACACAGTACGCAATACTATGCGAAATGCATTTCTGTTTTCAAATCTTTGACTATCCTTATATGTAACTTATACACATTCGCAACATATAATCTTCATCTATGTAGACGTGCATCTTGCAAAGTGCAATCGTTTCCGCAGCTAAGTAGGATATAGATACATATATCATTTAGTAAACCCTACCAGTAATTTATTCGCAATATATTGGTTAAATGTTGGGGATATATTTAACCAATATTGTGCCAATAATTATGCTAGGAAAAAAGAACGTTAAAGAGACGACAGGTTGAAGAATAAAAACAATGCGAAAGAATGTGGAAGGAGAAGCATTTGAAATACATATCGGCAAGATCGATGTGCAAGGACATACTCGTTCTTGGCGGCAGTAATTTTCAGAATGATATGAACGCAAATATACGCACATAGGATTACCGTACAGCAAATATCGGTGACAGACGTTGCGCGGCCACGTTTCAGAGTCCTACCGGAATTGTTATTTGCACTGGCTGTTTCCCGCTACGTGTATCGATCGGCTCGTCGTCGCGCACCTGATGTACGAACGCATCTAAGCGTGTAACTCTTGTTACCTGACATTAATAACTTTAATAACTTCTCGGCAGACGTTATCTGTAGCATCAAAATGTAAACGACGATCGTAAAACCGAATCCAAGGTGGTGTTTAAGGAGCGATACATCAACCGTAACGCGCTCACTGTCTCCTTCGTTTACGTTGTTTCGCGTACTGTTTCAAGACGAAGAAAATGACGTGCTCTTAGCACAGAGAAATTCGAAGTGTTCAGCAAATAGTCCATTTCCAATCTTCGAACAATGCAGTTTCTCTTTGCGGGATCTCCCAGAATTCTATGAAGCCAGTCGGTCGACCGATACAGTATGCAAATGCAGTTATTTGCTATAAACATAATTACCGAAATAATGACAATTAATTCCAACGACTGCACTTGTTCAATGTGCAGCAGCTTCGGTATGTAGTTCATATAATGCATGTACTCGTATTTGCGGTTGGTCGCATCTAATTCTATATTAACATGTACGTAGATTGCGCATGTTATACTAACAAGGCAGAATGGCATATGGTAAGTTCTAGGTGTGTTTGGATGAAGAATAAATCATGTTTTCATACGCTTCAAATAATGTATTTTTAATAAACAATTATAATAAATGTAACAAGTAGTGCAACGAAAAACCAAAATTTGAAAAAGTTAAACCGTTTGGTTTGCCTCATATTACTGAAAATCTTATTAACTTTTGACCCCTTTACAATTAACTAATTTCATATTTTGCCTCAGTGGAGTTAAGGTTCTAGATACTATTGCTGAAAAACGAAATTGGAAAAAGTTAAGTCATTTTTGAGAAATTTTGCAGACTGACAATCGAACCGATAGACGGATAAATGATTGGATGATTAACACCGTGAAATTATAAAGTAGTTTGCTATATGCACTACTTAATAAACTGTTTTACACAAATTACACACGTAAAAATCACTTATTAAAATTATACCACACAAAAATGTGTTAATGCATCAGATTCAATAAAAGAAAAATGTAGCTTCAGCTAGTTTATAGACCATCGTTTTCTCGAATTTGCCAAACCGGCACGATTTTATCTTAGCGATCTCCGTGCTTGAATGATAACGCAAAATGGGAAAACGAAGAAAGGAGCAGCACGCAGCGTATCCGCCACATTGAAAATGGTCGGTTCTGCAAGAGACGATTTATAGCTTCAGTAAGGGACTGGCGGGACGTTCGGCGCCATATAACCATCATTCATTTTGTCAATAGCGCTCACCTCTACAATGGATTTCGTGTACGTATCAAAAGTGAACAGCTTTATTCTTTCAGCGTGGCGTGGCGCGAATCCAAATGCCTCTTGACTCCCCCGGCACGTGAGAGGGTTCTTATTATTTTCTGCGAGGCTTCCGCACACTATTCTGCGCTTCGTGTCCATATGTTATAGCCGTCCTGACGTGAGAAACGGGCCGTGTCCCCTCATAGTCTGCGCCGTCGTAGTCACTTCCCACGTGGAGACAAAGTGGCCGAGCAATTTTCATACTTCGTTGCCACGTCCTGGCGAATAAGCTGACTGACAGCAAAATTGTTGGAAGTTTTCTTCGAGACACACACTGCACTTGATATCACCTTCGATACAGTCTTCGTTTCTAGGTTTTGCTAGGAGATTGACGGTAGAAAGATAAATGATTTTCGAACGATTGACTGTCGGATACGAAAGATCACACTATGTAATTCCAGAAAAGCAAAAATAATATAGAATACGCGGCCAACTATAGATTCAGTTGAAGATTTTCGGTTGATAAGTCATACAAACAGAAAAGAAATATTCCAAAATCACTCAATGCTATCGTAAAACAGCCCAGTTTATGCGATAGCATTTTTCATGTAACATAAACAATTTTTATTTTCTCTTTTTTGCATGCTTTGAAAATAAATAGATTCGAACGATCTAATCTGATTTACTACGATTCCTATATCTATTGCAGAATTATGGAATATACGTAGAGAATTCGGATACAGGATCGCTATGGAAAATAGGTACACTTTGGTACACAAATAATATAGGTGCGCGTACAGGTATATCAAGGCATATTGTTACAAATGGCATTATTTCATCGAATAGTAAACGGATCAGTGAATACTCTGGTCGTTTGCTGTCGACTTGGTCGCGAAATGTATTTCCAATTATGAGCACCAGATCGGCAAGACGATTCTCACAGGGAACTTTGTCAATTAGTCTCGTTAATTAGACCGTCGAGACAGCAAGCGGACGACCTATGACCGCACTGTTGCCTCAAGCCAAATCAACTTCCACTCACGAGAGTTTAGATAGCTTTGTAATCGTACCTATAATAGCTTGGTGAACCAATTCTTAGGTAAGCTACTGCTCGATAATTCACACTAGACGATGATGCCGTTAAATTGATCGGTATTCGTGCCAAGTTTGTGATAATCACATCATAACATTGTTTTAATAATGTTATAACGATGTCAATGATCTCTTTATCGATACGATTAACGGCTAGCAATGAAAGGTTAACAATAATAAAATAAAATAAATAATTACTGATTTTGTTTTTGATATTCATGATGCGATATTCTTAATCAAATATATATTTATGCCCTTCTCGATATTTCCATATTTGAATGGATGCTTTTATAAAAATAAAACCTATAATAGATTATTCAAAATGTTCAATATATAATATAACAAAAAAGAGATGTCTATGTTCCGCGCGCGCGTTTAAATACGATATTTTTTTTATTACCACTTAAAATATCTTTGTAAGATTTCTTCGCGAATGTCAGTATTTAATATGTTTTAAGGGTGAAGGTTAGAGTATCAATGGCGGAAAATTTTCCTGTTAACTACTAAATATGTACAAGTAATATGGTTCTCAGTTCTTAGAATAAGATGCGCGTCTATTAGCAAAATATGAACATACTAGTACATTGCAGAGCACCGTCAGTAGTTCGATGTTTCAACGTCGAGGTTAAAGCTTATGCCGGATGGTTTCTACTGGTGATCCCGGTAAATGGACCGGCTTCCATAAACATGAATGGGTCGGCATGCCTGTCCCCGTTCGAGTACATCGTTTGCTTTCCGCCGACATCGGAACGGATGCGTGCCCCGGCGGCGTTGAATTCTACCGATGGACTCGCCAATAGTATCCACCAACACCGGATCGCTTATCCCTTTCGCAATCTGCGGCACATAGAAGGAGCTCATGGGCAGTACATTTCCGTTGCATAGATCGACGCGCGTCAGAACATATGAATAGGAAATTAAGCATTTCTTCCGTGACCTATTCGATTGAGAGAGAGAGAGAGAGAGAGAGAGAGAGAGAGAGAGAGAGAACGGATCGGGTCTACTTTAGATTTACTCCAGTGATCAATAGATAAAGGGACGACGCCGTATTGCGATGCCCCGTTCAAGAGATAAAATGGCCAGCTCGTTTGTCTCCCCCTTAGATGGTATCACTGACGATTTGCCGTTTCATCGAGGCAATTTAAGGGTGACTGCGCTCTTTACCCCTTCGGATGTTCCGTAATCGAGCCGACCGCACTCATAAGAAGTTCCGGGCACGTACGCTCCAAAGTCTATGCCACGCGCCAGACTAAACTCTGAAATTTCTACTTACAGTCTGACTGAGCAAATCTACTAATTGCGCTTATGATATGCAGCTATATTATTGTGCAATGTAGTTCAAACTTTTGAAGAGTTTGAAGAAAATTTTATTAACAAAATTCTATTAACTAAAACAGTAGAAAATAACGCACAGATATTGTTTTATGCAAATTTAATTCTTCTCAGGTCTGTCATTTTCAAACTCTCAAGTTACAAATATGTATATTAAAATAAAAATTATAAGAATAAAAGGACAAAGTTTTATTTTTGTCATGCTTCAATGTATATTAATTAGTTAACATAATAGCTTAATTAATTATTTCTAATATACATAAAAATTTCTAAGATACATAAAAATAATTTAATTTGTTAGAATTTGCAATGAATAAAGCTGTGTTTAACTTCTAATAACTAATACTCGATTTTATTTTCAAAACTACCAAGTTAAAATGCTTTATCATTATTGTTGTATTTCTATCTTATACATACATGTATCTTTCTATCTAGCTTCGTTTGACGATTACTCACCTAGCTTTTAAAAGTTTATCTCTACTTAAAGCTCTATTATACCGCTGAATATGACCATGTAATTCTTCGTCTAATATGAAGATTCAACGTCAACATGAGATAAAGCTCGGACGGTCACATTTAGCGCCAAATGTATGACGAAAATGCGAGTCCTTGTTCCAAACGCGTCGCTGAGAAGAGTACCAGAAAAGTGATGAAAGAGAGAAGGAGAGAGAGAAAGATAGTAGAATAAACGTGCTAAAACTCCCGCAATGCAGGCCCGTGTGCAACTGCGCCGCAATCCAGATATTGTACTTACGTAGTAGTTCGAAAGCGCTCGGCGAATTGCGAAAATATAATTAAATGCCGCACAACCGAGTCAGCGCGGGTCGGCGAACCGCGATATTTTCTTGTGCATAATGCGTTTATCCGTTTGACGTAGACGTGGCGGATTGCAACGTACCGAGAATCAGCGGCTTGTAATAAAACGTAAAGGAAGGATCAGAAAACGTATTTTCATAATTCTGTCGGCATTCAAGGCATGCCGCGTGCTCGCAATTAGAACGCAATTTAACGTTAGTGGTGAAGAAAAAGGCTCTTTACTCTTTACTGAAGGTCATTCCCGTGGCTCGTCGTCGGTGAGGTGAGGTATTTTACAGCGCTATTTTCTCCCCGCTCTAGTTTGCATTATCGCATTTGCCGTAAGTTGCAAGAAGTCCGTGCTTATCATCACAGTGATCGCTAAAAGGGTACTGCTAAAACTAATTTTTCCAGAATTGTCATAGAAAATACTTAAGCGCGCGCGCCTCAGCGTAATCCTCTAGCGCTATATTATATATAAGTTTATAATTTGTAATTATTTCTATCTTTCTTCGAAAGATGTCGACTTTACTTTGTACGATGCACTGGTTACGAAGCGTCCAATTTAGCTGAGAGCGTGACGTAACGACCCTTTGCGTGGTGGAGAGGAGAGCAACATTCTCACAACGTTCTGCTTTTGGTCAGCGATTGGTATGATCAGGAATAGTGGATTGAACGGGTCAAGCTCTCATACTAAAAGAGAACGTCCTCATTAACATTTCCTGCTCTTGGAATATTGGCGCGACGTTTTCTTAGTAAGAACTTAATCAACACCGAGGTGAGTCCATCATAAAAAGGATTCCGTATTTATTCACGGCGAGTTAAAATAAGTTCCAACAAAGAAGTAATTTAACTGCAGACATATTCTTTCTCTAACCGCAGGAGAAATAACAATACTTTTTTTACTTTGTGCGTCATGTAATTTAAAATTTACAATAATTTGACTGCTATTAATTAAAAGCGAGGTTGTATGTTTCGTTAACTCGCGTAGATAACGACGGACAAATAATGCAACAGCATTGTGCTTCTAGGATAGTACAACATCGCTCAATGTGCGAGAATTATTAATGAATTCATATAGGTATGTTTGCAGCCCACATTTCTCTGGAAGAGGTGTTGTGAAGACAAACCAGTGTGTGCAATTAATTAGTCACGCGTACGCGAGCAGATAATTTTCGTTGGGGGCGACTAATTACTCTCTCTGTTTCTCTCCCTCCCTTTGTCAATCACCGCGTGACGTTGTGGTTCGATACCAGTGCGGAGCAATAGCCGCTGGAATCCCACGAAGCTGTCTCTCTGTTGCCAGACAGCTCAACCAAAAAGCTCGACCTCTATCAATCATATGCTTGATTTAAATCTCCAGTAAAAGCGCAATTAGTAACATTGTAAAGTCATTTTTCTCGTAGCATTTAGATTTATCTGACATCAATCTCAAAAGCTTTTATCATTGCGTTCCGAAGTCATACAGCCAATAGGTCAGATTTTTATTGTAACAGTTTGTCATTCAGTGGTTCACAGGTAAATGGAGTTCGAAATATTATTAAGTCAATTCATTAGCGACCTTTTTTTTGGTTACACTAAATTCATTATTTTCTCTAATTCTGAAAGTGTGAAACGTGTGATGGCGTTTTATGCTAGTTTCTTTGCGTTCGTTAGAAAGCCGAGCTTTTACGCTACGACAGATATCCTGGTATTTCGCTTTGCGTATTTCAAAGGAACATACACACGCGTCTGGCGCATTTTGTTGGCAGTTCAAGTACACGCCTTTGCACACTATTCCTTCGGTAGAATATATCTCGCTAAATTAAAAATCGTATTTTACTGTCATCTACAAGAAATTCGATTTTGAAATATGATCATATAAATATTTTTTATTTTTAGAGGAATATAAATAGAAATACTAGTAGAGAAGATTATTTGAATTATTGAAGTTACAAAATAAATTTAATATTCAATGTTTTCATTGGAAAAATGAAACAATCTTATTGTGTAATATTCCATAAGTTCCTTTAGATTCGGAAATATAATGTCTTACTTCTGTACTATAAAAATATGAATATCAAAAAGGTTTCTAGAAATTTTATATCAACATCATATTATACTAGCTATCTATGGATTAGCGCAATGCGTTTCTACAAAATAAAAATTAGTTTAACAAATGCTCTTCCATTCTAACTAATATTAATATATTATAATAATTATGATAACTTAATTATATAATGAACAGATATTTTAAATATTTAATTACAAACATCTGTTATATTTTATTTCTGTTACATTTTAATAATATTTTTGTTTAAATTTGTTCATTATTTCGTATCCATTTTTACAATTTTTATATACATAAGCGCAATTGCATGTACATAAAAACAAAGAAAATTAATTGCTTAGTATAGTCACTGTATAAAAAAAGTTAAAGCTCTTTTAAACATTATATCTAGTTATTACGAAAACCCGAGGTACATACATTAAGCGCAAAATTAAGAAAATTACACTTTACGCGACAAACAAGCCAGCATAAATTTTTCAATGTCGGCATCGCTTTCCTTTTTTCCTCTTACTTTTTTTTTAATTTTTTTATTTTGTGTGTCCACGAGCAAGACAATAATACGTGTCTGGATAAAACACGTCGGACCAAAAATTACAACGCGCGCGGCTGTTAATATCTTACGATGCACTGCATAGAATAGAAGATCCGTAATTGCATCCGCACTGTACAAGTTTAGTCGATTTACGACACAGTGACACTGGCGGCATGCAATAAGTAACACCAGTACATACCATTCGTAAGCGTAAAAAATTTATCATGATCAGAAAGGATCACATGACAGAGAGTAATTTTATTTGATGAAGTGAAAAAAGCTGATATATTTCACATGCAATATATTTTAAACTATATACAGTATAATTAACTGCAACTGACGAAAATATTTCCATTTGGTAAAATATAATTTACATTTTTGCATGTACACACAGATACAGTACCGAGAAAAATAAAATAATTGCGACACGTAATAGGAGCAAACAATTTATTCCGTTTTCTGTTAACATTTTCCATCTATTTTGCTATCAATATTTTAAAGCTTTATTTACATAATAATGTTCTATACATATTGTTGATATAAACTTTATAATATCCAAAGAGGTAGTGAATATTACAAAGTTCTCCGTCTTTCTCTCTCTCTTTCCTCTCTCCCTCTCTCTTCTCTTCTCTTCGTTCGCTCAATTAAAATACTATTTACTATTAGGAATGCTTCCTTAACTGCATCCAAGTTAAGGGAATGAAAATGTAAAAGCGTTTTATGATACATGTTTAAGCTATTCATTGTTTGGATGCTCGTAATGTAGCCGGTAATGTTTTGCCAGCATTAAATATCAACATAAATCTCATCCGTTCCGCTGTACGTCTTCATCCTTCATCTTTTTAGAGATAAACGGGAAGTATTCGAGAGTTCGAGGCGCGAGAAAATGAAGAATCATTCTCCTCTAGAAGTTGTAAATCTTTCGAAAGCTAACTATCGCTGAGCAGAACGGCGAAACAGCCCCTGTTGTAACACGTTTTATTACTTCGTTTTAGTACTTGCACTAAAGGGTCGTCTACTGCACGTTCGCGATATGTACAAGGTCCGCCATTAGATACTACAAGCGCGACGCTGACAAAGTGAATTGCGTGCTTTCGTTATTATATAATTTACTATATGATATGTGTACCTCTAACTCAATATTATATGAATCTACATCTTAATTTATTTATAGATGTTACGATGCGATATTGTTTAGCTATTTGGATACAATTTTACTGTAAATTCGTTCTAATTAAAATAAAATACAAGTAGGTTGTAAAATTTGACAATTACTAATTGTAAGTGCTAAGAGATATATATATATATACGAGTATATATCTCATGTATATATATATCATATATTGCATACAATATAAAATATTTATTCTATAATATATTGTATCAAAACTGAAGATTACAATTATCCAATAATAATCTTATGAATTTATTGAATATAAAAAGAATAATGAAAATATATGTAATTTACAGTTATGTTGGGTCATTTAGAAAGAAATCGTAATGTTGCAATAATACGAACGAATCGGTAATCTATGAGATGTACAAATTGTTCTAAAGCGTAACTCATAAAGCAAAGACATAATTTATAAAGCATCGTTTGTAAATGGATACATGACTTTTATGACAATTCGATACTTCTTCACATTCTATTCCTCTTTTTACTTTTGTCGGTTGTCGATATTCCACTATCTATCGATCAGAGAAAGTATTCAGCCAGTTTGATACGTACAGCTACATGTACATAGAAATATCATGCCGCGTCTTGAGCGTGGTTAATCCCGGGCAGAGAGCAAAACTATTCGGTGCAACAGAATTTTTGTGGCAGCAGCGCCTGGTATGCGCGTTCGCCACGCCGTCCACTCGACATATAAAATCTGCCGGGCTACTCTCTCAGCGTGTCGGCAGTTCGACCGGAATGAAATATCGATTTTCAATCGGGCATAGTTTAACACTCGGACGATTTCGAATAAAATTGCCCAGCCCCAGAGAGAGTGTAATGGTCTATATTCTTCCCATTCCTTTAAACTCGCAACGGTTTCGTGATACACCAGCAGCTCGATTGCTGATGGGAATCGAAACGTTCCGCTACCTATCTCGAGGAGCGCGTTGTCATTCCAACCGGGACGTTATGGCCGGAGCCAAGAAAAATAGCCGCCCGATCTGGTCTCTTTATCCATCCTCTTACTCCCCATTCCACAGCCGTGCTGTATCTACTTTGGAAAAGCGTTAATGAGACCGGGCAGATCGGTGTTGTATCCCACCGATCGTTACGGATAGCGAGTACTTTAATTGGAAAAGTTTCTGGCTGTCCCGCCAGAACATACTCTTTAGGATGGCACTTTTTTCCTTCTTTCTCGTCACGAAAATAAGGAATTTATGTTTGATGGAGCTGATTCGATTGGCACACGCATTCGTTTGCAATTGTCACCATTGACCGATAAATTCGCAGCACGTTTGGCTGGTTTCGCGAGCGCATAGGTGCGTACATGCACGTTTATCGTAAAACACGACGGAATATACAAGGGTAGGCGTAAAATCTGCATCTCAAAAAGCCGGCCGATAGACCCGTGCGTCGCTGCACATTTGATAGACGCGCCGATGACAGCAACGACGTCCCCGTTTTGTATCGTGACGTGTGTGTACGTAGCTCTGTGATCTTCCGAAGCGTGATAATAAGAGTCACACACGATCGAGTGCAACCGCTGAAAATTTTTTTATACACTATATTGAAAATAAATCATTTTAGAATATTTCAGTGCATCAGGGATCATCCTAGCGCAATAATGTGTGACACTCTGCTTAATTGTGTGTATGTTACTTTTAAAAGCGCAGAAGCGGGTGAGGATATAATACACAAAGCTGGTGTTTGAACAGCCAGGTATCTCACTAAATTAAGCGGCTTGGCATTATGGGTACACAAAGGATTGCTCGGTATAAATTACAAGTATTGGACACTCGCGATTCGTTTTCTCCGCGTTAATTTATACTAACGACGTGCAAGCACCGAAAATATTGCTGAAATTCAGCAATATCTGAAGAATACACTTTATCACGCTATTATCTGTGTAATATAAGAATCAATATAATGTTCATATCTCACTTTACCAGACATATTGCGTTACACTGGTTGCATCTCTTTCTTTTTTATTTTTCTCAATTTGCTCTCCATTTTATTAATATTATCCATATGTCAAAGCAAAAACATATCTGTAATTGCATATGTATTTTTACAAATATTAATCTCGCCATATATAAACAAAATGTAATTTTTCGTTGTTTTCATTAACAATGATCGATAAAAGAAATAGGTTCACGCTCGATTCGTTGCTACTTTTTACCTCGGATTACATGTATAATATGCATATTCCATCATAATTTTCCAAACAGTTGTAAAGATTGAAAAATGCGAATATACACCCTATAAATTTTTCTTAATTGCGAAACACATTTTGCATCAAATTCATATTTTCAGTGAAAAATAATTTTTTTCACTAAAAATATTGTATGTTGGTGCACTTGGTAAATATATTGTCATAATCAAAATATGACAGTGTTACGGTAATAAATTTCTAAAATATAAATATGTAATTAAAGAAATCGGGTGTAACGACAGTCATGAATGTGACTGCAGGACGTAAGGATGAATGGTTCTAGCGGAAGCGAAAAACTCGCTAATGCATACGTAATACGCGGACAACAGGCGTATTCTTGGAGAGGCTGACTCGTTATCAGGTAATTTACCAATAACTTCTTGAACTCAGATAATTTATCGTATATACCGCACTTTCTATATTTACCAATACGCTAAGTGCAACTGCGAAGTGTGCGTGACTATCAGATGCGCGCGCAACGCGGGTCACTGTATCGATTTGATATTCGTCGTGTTCCTCACACAGAGAATGAGCGTATATATATTTTTTTAAATTGTTCGTTCACACATATATACGTTTGCAATTGGATGCGATACGTCAGCCGCGATTAACGTTTTTAGGAACGCATTCGGCTGCAACGAAGAGAAGGTGTACTGGCAACGAATACGTCCATCGAATCTCACTCTTTGATACTAATATACCGCGAAAGATGAATAGTACGATACGAGAAAAATAAGATAAAATATTCTTTTGTCTTTCCTAAGCTGTACTTTCTATATAATTAATATATGCAGCTTAATTAATATTAATGTTTCATAATTCACATATTATTTCTATAATCTCAGAGATTGTCAGAGATAATTCTTAAAACAGTCGAGAATGGCTACTATTATTTTTAGTCAGCTTCACATATAAAGTTAATTGTTTATAAATATATTTATAGCGTATCAAAGCCATGTCAAATTTAGGAAACATCGTCTCTTCTGAGAGTGAAATAATAAATGTACGGTATCCATTAAAAAGCAATTTAAATAGCAATTTCCGCTGTCGGGTCGCAAAGCGACGTTCAAGCAAAGCGACTGGTTGAAGTTTACCGAAAGGTTCGTAAACAGGCAGTAGAAAATATTTTGTTTCTCTAGCGATATATGTAAATTACAAGTATTTTATTATGATGTGGGAATTTGACTGTACTCCGTTTTTTCCACATAGATATATACTTCTGTATATATTAAGCATAATACGATTTATACATTTAAATAAAATATATATTTAAGAGGATCCTGAGTTTTCTGTTTTATTGATAAAAATACTATTTTGTTACAAGAGATATACTTCGTATTAGACCCATAAAATTAAAATTCCATTTCTACGATTAAAATACATGTTAATGTATTCAATTCTAATCTCTACGTTGTGCTAAAAAAAGGAAAAAATTAAAAAATTACAGATTTCGACTTTTGTCTCAATATGCCGGCCAAAGTTGTCAATTTACCAAAACGTTTACTTCGTGGAAAACTTATACAGGTCATATGCGCGAAATAAAGGCAGAGCCAAATGTAAAATAATTAAATTAGTAATCGTGAATTGTTAGAATTAAATTTAGCAGCCTAATTTAAAAAATTGCCTCTTTTGAAAAATTGTGTAAATGTGTGCGCGCGGTACTGATATATCTAGTAGTACGCAATGATATGTCGATGTCTTGTAAATTATTGTAATAATAATATCTTTAATTCGAAGACTGTAATATATTGTAAAAAATTGTTAGATTGTAGATCTTGTGACATTAGGTTCTCTTGGTAATCTCTTGATAAAGCGAATGAATTTTGATGTCTCCCTAATGAACGCTTATTTGATTTAATAAGAATACAGCTTGATGAAGATAAAGAGCGAAATACTATCTACTACTAAATTCGTGAATTTTTCCAGTGATAGGACTACCTGGCGATGAAAATCGATATCGGCCTCAGGACACTCGGCACATGCCGAGCAAACGAACGACAGGACATGCTACGCATATTTCAGAGCTTCGAGTATTTCTCTAACAATGCGACACGATCTGCTTTTTAATGTCGGTCACGTTTACTGTATGGCCACCTTGTTTATCAAAGAATTTGTGCATATAAGAGTATATACGCTACTTCAGATCAAAGTGCATAAAACAATTAAATAATTATGATGCGCGTTACATTCTAGAAAAAAATATTTGATTGTTTTAACAAGTTTCTAATATACCTCCTTTCCAGTTTCTTTAAAAAAAATTTTGTAAAATATTATTTTAAAATATATTTAATATAACATAATACGTTAAATCAATAATAAATAAATATAAAAAGGCATATATTATATTAATAATTGAAAGATAATCAAATATGTGTGATTTAATAAATCAAACATGTGTGATTTAATAATTATTTATCATTAAACGTTAAACTGTGTATCAATCATGTGTCTGTTTCACAAAAATATTTGTTAAGAGACTAACGACAATATACGAATATATGGATATGCTGTAGTTATTTGTCGCAGTTAGTGGAGCATCGATCGCAATGCTTTTATTTGAAATTTGTGGCCATTGCCTTTTCGTGTAATCGACGCTGTCTCCCACAGAATGATGGATCTACAATTCATCATTGGGTTTTGACCCAATTGTGCAGTCAAAAAAGGCCGCGGAAGCTATATGTTTCGCAAAATACTACTTAAATTAGAGAAATTCTGTTGTATATATTTATTTAAAATAATATACATTTTTTTATATATACTGATATAAAACTCATGTAATACTCACGTAAAAAAACTAATCTCTTATCATAAAAAATAAAGAAAACTTATCTTTTTGCTGTCTGTGAATAGGTTATTATTTTATGTTTCATACGAAATCGAATGTAAAATGTTGATGTAAAATATAGAAGATAGTTTTATAAATGGAAGAAATATTAGATTGTCGTGAAAGGTTTAGCTTTGCGAAAATAATACCCATAAAACGAACACATGGTAATATTGTAGATCCAAGATAAAAGCCGCGGCCATAATAAAACTCACGTCTGACGTAATAGTGTAGTTGCCATTTTGCAAAGACTCGTCAATGCGTATATGAAAAGGACATTCTCCAAGCTTATATAAAAAACGCTCAAATATTGAACACTGAAATTCTTGCAACAGAAACTTCCTCGAAAAGGAAAACCGGTACCCGTTGCATTTGTTTTCGTAGCTTCCGGGCGCCTTTGGCTCCTCGAATATCTTGAAACTTCTTCGAAGGCGACCATAGAGGAAACTTATACGCGTCGCCATTTTGTAAGAGACGCACTTACACCATTCTTGGAGACTGATTTACGAGGACGATAACCCGTACTTACTTATGATTATGAATTCTACGAGAGAGTATTCATAAAATTAGATTTCTTTGAGAGTGTTATCTATTAATGAAGACATAGATGTAATACCATATCCTTCCTCGGTTCTACATGTATAGATATATATTAGATATGTATATATACAAGATACAAGGCAAAGGGAAGTTGATACTACTAGCGATGTGATTATCCCTAAATTTAATGTTGGTTCTACATATAGAGGTATATATTAGATATATATATACATACAAGATACAATGGCAAAGGGAAATTGATACTACTAGCGATATGATTATCCCTAAATTTAATTTCGATGTGTATAATATATCCTAATAATTATATATTATAAGAATAAAAATTATTAATAATAAAAGTAACATGTTACATTTCTTAATAAAACTCGCTTTAGATATTTAGAAAAAACTGAACGCTCAATTTTTTAGTGACTTTCATCTCCGTTTCTGCTTGTAGTTCAAATAGAGAGAAAATTTAGTAAAACAGAATTCTGTTTGCCCAAAAGCATAGCCAGGTCTTGAAAAAACGATATTTACAACTGACAATAATAGATTTTTTTATTTCTACATACTGAGATTTTTGCATCCGCACATGTTTTATTCTAACTATTATGTTCAATATAACAATCGAAAGAGTTTGACTCTTTCTTACTCCATTTTAGAATCGACCTCAGTCTACCGCGTGGTTTTATACGTTCCGCGTAAAGAGGAAAATGCGATAAAGAAAATCTCCCACTTTTCCTATTCCAGCTATGCAGCTGGATAAAATACAAAGTTTAAAGATAACCGTTCCGGTTTTTTTACCCAGAGATAAGCCTACTGGAGAATGGTTGCGAGTGTGCTTGATGTACGAATATCCGATGAGAGTAAAGCGTAACTCAAAGGGATGAATTAAGTTTTAAGTGTGCTCTGACGACTTGAGAGATAAAAATATACATTTGCATTTTGATCTGCACATAAATATATATTTAAAAGATGACTGATCCAATTTATTACAATCGTTTTATCTCTTTAGAGAGGATACATATTTTGGTCTATTCAGATCTGCCTGTTCATTTTCGATATCAAAGGTTAAGATCTTAAGAAAACAGGTACGATTGAATGGATAAAAGAAGTGCAGTGTTCAGTGGGAAAAAATCCGGCGAGTATTCCTCAGCAAAACTTATGGATGGATAGACCAAGCACTGGTGTTAAACACGATAATAATTTTCTGATACGCTATTGCGTCTGCAAAAAAGTTCTATTATGAGATGAATACGTAGCTTTCAACGATACCGTGTACTTCACGCGTTCGTGCGTGTAAATTGATATCGTGTCACGGATCACGTACACTTTGTGTTCTTTTCTGTCGGTTCGATGAATTTTATAGAATTAGCCTTAAGAGACTGCATTAATTAACTTTGTCGGAACATGGCAATTTAATCATTCTGGCTGTAGATATTCGACGACAGTTCTATAAAATTGCGGTTTGAAAATAGGTTCGCTTTATTATTTAATCTAATATCGTCACTTGCGCAGATCAATCGACATTCATAACAAGTATATGGCAAGTGCGCATTAATTGTGGTTTTATCGGTGAATTTCCGTGTGAATATAACAATACACGCCAATCAATGTGACGTGATCTTTCCGATCTAATATGATATTCTATGATATTACATATAACAAACAAATTAGTGTTGCGTTATGATTGCGCTATGTATTCCCGCGCGAGATGGATATTCTATCGGCATGTAGCTTTGACAACGTCCCGTCGCAGTTTTAATGGCGAGCCAACTAACCGTGTCATCATCAAATATTTGCATAACAGACAATGAAATCGTTATTAAATCACATTAATCAGCATATTAGGTGAAGTAGGTATTAATAACACGCATTTATAGACGTATCTCGTTTGTAACATGTCACAATAAATTTTCATTATTCCAACATAAATCATGTTTTCATTACAATTTGTAATAAAAGGAAATGTCATTTTGCCTTCCTTATTGCTCAAAACTATTATTCAAAATTACAAAAAAATATTAAAAAATTCTAAAGGTATTCTGGCTAATATAATACAATTTTAACATGTTAAGTTTCTTATCTTTCAACAGTTTCATTAGTGAATAGACGTATATTGCTGATTAATATTATAATCGTTATTTTCTGTAATTATATATTATTTACATATTTTATTTACATATTAATATTTATAATTATATACATCTTTATTTAATCTTTTCAAACCAAAAATATTAAACTATTTTAAAACTTCTATTATATGCACACTGAAAAAAATGCATGTAATTTTACATGAAAATTACATGTTCATGACTGGAAAACTGCCTAAATATGATTGGAAATTTACAATTTCAAGTAAATTTCCAAGCATATTTATGTAATTTAGATAATTTTCCAGGCATATGCATGTAATTTTCATGTAAAATTACATGCATTTTTTTCAGTGTATGTATAAGGGCCCCTTAGTAATATCAAGATGTCGGAAGTACATGAGTGTAGTGAATGACGTTTGACGATGG
>NW_017257294.1:3908052-3915085 GCF_001594055.1 Mycetomoellerius zeteki
GAAAAAAATGCATGTAATTTTACATGAAAATTACATGTTCATGACTGGAAAATTGCCTAAATATGATTGGAAATTTACAATTTCAAGTAAATTTCCAAGCATATTTATGTAATTTAGATAATTTTCCAGGCATATGCATGTAATTTTCATGTAAAATTACATGCATTTTTTTCAGTGTATATATTTTTAGATAAAAATTATCATAAAACTGTTATAAAAAATATAAAAATAACGATTTCGTTTTTTTGTTAAATAAAAAAACAATACATGACAATTCAATGAACTACATCAATCAATACATAATAATTCATATCACGTCACGCAAAGTAACTTTTTCCCATGTAAAACATTGGAAAAGCAGTGAGAAAGATTACATTAATTATAAATTCGTAAATTTATAGACGTAATTAAACATAATTATATGTCAGTAATCATTTGATCTTATTATTATGACATGATTATATCATGATGGGTTTAGCTGTAGCGAAACACATAGATAATTGACGATATATGTGTATATGTGCTTACATATATACTGACAAACACATGTGCACTTTCATCCTACAGAATAGTAGCGGAGTTAATCAATTGATTTAAGATAATTGCTAGAATTATTAATCAAGTTTAATTATGTGTGTGTAGGTAGTAGATAAAATTAAAGACTGTGGGCTATTAATCTTATCGATTTCTTGATGTAAACGTTAACTGTATATTAATGACGATTCGTTGATATATAGGGTGATAAAAAAATTTGAACACAAAGTTTTGTGCTTATTAATTCATTAGTAATGTTTATTTACAAAAAAAAACAAACTTTAGATTGTTAATAATATCTTATTAAATACCAAAAATAGTAATTAATATTCAGAATAGTCATCTTTAACTTTGATACAAGCTCTAAAACGTTCATTCCAGGAACGTATGTATCAACGATTATCATCTTTTCACGATAAATTCTCCCAGGCAATAGAGCGGTATTCAGTTGGTATTTAATAGGATATAATTAACAGAGTTTAGAGTTTATTTCTTTTAACGTTATTACTCAAGGAGCAAGCTGATGTTATTTTAACAGCAAAATGTCATCTTTAATGTCAAAATAACGATAAGTAATGTCAGCTTGCTGTATTGTTATTTATTTAAGTTTATATGGAGCTGTCAGAATTCAATGTGACATTGCCAACACTATTTTATATAAAAAGAAGATATTTATTAATTACTAAATTCAATTCTTATTTTGTTATACCTGAAATTAAAAATATGATACTATTTACTAATAATGTACAAAAAAATGGTAAAGAATATTAAGTAATACATCGGACACGTCTAAATTCAATAAGTTGTTCTTGTTAATAATGTGTCGCATGAAAGGCATCGCTCTCATATTCTTGAACAGTTTATATTATCAAGTCTTTTGTTATTGAATATATCTTAGATAATGTAATATACAGCATGATATTTTTCGAGGCGAGTTGAGCCTGTTCACGGAGAGTACTTTATTACGAGAGTATAACGGAACGTGTCAAAGGTGGTACTAAAGAACCGCACTTCGTTGTATCGTGATATCATAGCATGAGCGGATAGGAGCATCAGCCACTTGAGATGATCTTGACGCGCCCTGCAGGTTTCGAAAATACTTTTATGTGAGATACTGTTTCTTTTGAAAAATGTGAGAGAAGCTACGTGATGTTAACCGACTTGGATTTCTGTCATATCTCAAGGTCAAAAGACATTTGAAAAGCGTAAGAAACTTTTCAACAAATCAGACGATAAATAAATCGAGAGAAATATAGCAAATACAATCTGCTTATGTTTAAAAAATTTTATAAGATAAACAGATTCAAGCAACTATTTAAAAATTTATGCAAGATTGAATTAATAATAATAATTATCATTAAAATATGATAGTAATAAGGCTCAAACAAATTAAAAAAAACGAGAAAAGAAAGGGTTACGAGCCAAAGTCTATCGTTAAAATTTAAAAAGTTAGTAAAAATAGTAAATAAAATAGTCAAAATTTAAAATTTAATAACATATGTCAATTATAAACAAACAAACGTTTCGATCCTCATCGGATCATTCTCAATATTAGCGCATAAAACAATGATTTCTGATACGATAATTATCATCAATTTTTATTTGAGAATAAATTTTTTTAGCACAATGTAAAATGTTCCGCAAAACGATTTTGTTATCCTTTATAATTGTTTTTATAACAATCTTGTTAATGTACATAGACGAATTATTTAAGACATAATAAAAATATATGAATCAAAATATTGTCTCGAATCTGTTTTCTGTTTATGTATCCAGTAGAAGATTATTCTAGTGAATCTCGCTGCCAAATCGGATGTTTGTGCAAATTACGTTTTTGGTGCAGAGCTCATTGTCAGTTGGAACTTGTTTGTTTGAAATATTTATTAACGGCTCGTTAGTACGTTATGCGCTTCTCATGAACTTATTCCAAAATTTCCTGTGTCGCTGTACCATGGAACAGCTTACTCAAGAGCGCCTCTGGCTTGCGACGCAAATTATGATTTCATTGCCGACAATTCTCGCGCTTCGCGCGCCACATTGGCCGGACAATAATAAATGAACTCTGACATTTCCATTCTCTCTGTCTCTTTCTCTTACTAGTTCTGTCATCCTATATCATCGCTACGTGCCCTTTTTTACTTCGCTCTTGTTATGTTGCTCGCACGTAATCACTATCCAACTGCCATATTTGTAACATGGGTACGACGGCGACGTGGCGCTTGATAAAATTGTAACTGGGATGGGTTGTAGGATAAAATGATCCGTTGGTGATGTGTTGGCAATGCCCTCGCAATGAAACAAATACCATATCAACATCCACTTCTATTATTCTCGATTTATTAGATGCGTATACGAATCTATCACGTTACAAATATCAGAAAACATAACGTGAAGGCAACATAACATTTGCAAAGCCTTGATACTAAAAATGACATTTGAATTTTAAAAATATATTATTCTTGTGCAAAAATGTTTTATTTGTGCATTTTAAATTTCGTATTTGATTTGATAAGTTATGTACTAAATAATAATTTTATTGTAATATTTTATCCATTAATTTATAAGTATTAAAGATGTGAAATAGTCTGGCATCGTTAAATATAAATAAAGATAGAAACAAGTAGTGTAAAGAAATCTAATAATTTAGAAACTTAAAAAATATTTAGCACTCCGATTCACATTAGCAGTAAATATATAGTAAATCTTCTCGTATATATCTTCTAGTTTATACGATTACCCAGTTACAGAAACAATCTAGAAATCGAACAGAGTGGCATTTATGAGCTCGTTTTCAGTTTAGAGCCGTGAGAGAGAAGTATATTATCCATTGTATCTACTACAAGCTTTCGTAACACATTTTGCCGAAACACTGCCGTCTGTATTATTAGGATCGTTTTACGCGCTGGACGGGAGACTGCACGTATAAAGTTCATCGCACTCACGAGAAGCAGATAGAGGTATCGCGAAACTACATGCGACACAAAACGAGGTTGTGCCGGTGCTAAGAGACCGAGGACACCGATCTATCGTTGTGTCCTCGTAAAATCTTCTCGACACGCTCGTGTCCCGCATGCAGGATCTGGCGAGCGCCGTATTAAGACACCGACGGTCGGAGGGTGCTCAGCCGACCGTGAGAGAGAGAGAGGCCGCAAAACAATTAGATTTTCTTCGTAATGGCGTGCTGGCCAGAAACTATTAAGCTAATTCCACGGCGCCGGCATAGCGTCGTGGTGCTGCGCTGCGTGCAGTACGAGGATGGGCTTTGTGGGTGTTGGTAGAAGGAGATATCACGGGTACAGAGTGTAAACTATGACCGGGTGTGTGGCGACGGTGGGACGATGGGAGGAAAGCTTACGGCCGAGCAACAAAGTTAGAATCTGATATGACCCGATCTAATTTTGCGATAGGATGGAAGTTCCGGCAATCATTATCGTGTTATATCGCGAATGGTCGATGATGCGTTTACCCTTCATTTCGCATGGTAACAAATTTGCAACATATCTAAATTTGTCGTCAATGTATCCTGTTCCGACAGATTGCTCCATTTTAGTTTACTTTTGGTAATTTAGGCTATTAGGATTTCCATTTTTAGTTCAACTCAAGCTATTTCTCTCTTATTAAAGTATATTAGGATATTTTTATTTGACTATTTATACGAAAATTTTATAATTAAGCTATGAAGTTACCTATTAAACAAAAATAACTGTATAAGAGAAATCAATTCTTTCTGCAAAGAAAAATATTTCTAGAACAAGCTCTTAAAAATATTATTACTTTTAAATAAAACTACTTATAATATATTTTTATATAAATAGTGCCCAATTACATTTTTCTTTGAAAGTATAAAATACAATAATTGATTAAATAATACGCTTTATAAAAAAAGAATGATAGAATAAGATATGCATACCACAAATGCTTCAAGAGATAGTGAGAAAATCGTAGGAATATTCTGCTGGCTAGCTCAATTTGTTTGTAGTTAAAATAGGATTCGTATCGACTTTAAGAAAACGGTATATTAATGTTTACGCAAGAATTTATAATTGATAATCAGATCGCATTTGTATTCGTGTGAATCATATCTAAAAAGTATAATGGAAAGTTTACAAGTCATAATAGCAGCTACACTGTGTAGCATCATTGAGAAAATTTATAAAATCTTTCTTTCTCCTTCTTATCCGACAAACTGCAGTATGTACTGAAGTACTAAGAAAACCTTCTAAATGTGCTCAAATACTTTTCTACCTTTCGCTCGTCTCGGTGCGTTTTATTTTGCACCTCTTGCTTCGCCGTCTTTACCTAACTTTTGCCGTCTCACCTTGCCTCACCTGGAGAACCCGCCGGAATTGAATTACAGGTAACGATGATCTGAGAACTAATGGACTTTCCGGAGATGGGATAAGCCGCCGGAGAGGTGAAGCGCCGCGCGAAGAGCGTGAGAGAGAGAGAGGGGGGGAGGGGGGAGAGAGAGAGTGAGCGAAAAAAAAGGAACGGCAAGCATGGAGGCGCGAAATGTTATCGAGCATCGACGAGCGTTCGATCGATTCGGTCGAGTCGTCTCACGGCGTTTCCCTTCAGGAAACTTTCGTGCCCCTCGGCATCCCGTGAAAATTGAGTTACGACGTCACCGGCTGCCCCTCCCGAAAGTCGCTCGATATGGAAACGAGGCGAAACTCGACATCGACCGCGAAACCTTCACTACCATTTTCGTCATCTCTTCTTCGGATGCAGGATCCCTGCATCGAGCTCGCCGCGGTTCTCCTTCGCTCTAAGAGATAAAGCTCTTTTTCAGGATTTCCCGTACTCTTTGCACAGGACCGACATCACGTATCGTTTGCTAACCGGCGGTCAGGGGTTGATCCCTTGACGTGAACCTGGGAGCGGAGAATGTGTACAAAATCTCAGCGTTTATGCTTTCCCCGGCACGTTTCCGCTAAAACTGCGGCATTTTTCGCGGATATTCAACAGATGGGAACAGCTCGTTTTTGGCGCCAAGCAAAGCCAGAGGGGATTTCTGCGGTCGGATTACGATATCTAGCAGAATAAATGGCTAAATGATATCGCTTGTAGCGTATACTACTATTTCTTAAGTCTTTCGTGTCGGAACATTTCTTTTTTCAAAGATATACAGTTGTTATAGAAAGAAAATACGTTCACATTAAAATTATATAACAGCTGCATTAAATTAATTGTTAAAAATTTAATAATACAATATCTATAAAAATTCTGTACTTTAAAGCAAAGGAAAAAATATCCATTTCTTTGATCAATAAAAATAGTTTATAATAATACGCGATTTTACGTTAGAAGAGGTAGGTAAAAGAAATACTGTAAAAGATGAAGAGCTCATAGAGAGAGCGCGAGAAAATTGAATTTAAAGAATTCTCTTGATTTTCGAAGATTCTCCAAGATTGCTATCGTCTCAGCCCTTACAATTAATTCGGATTTTAGTTTGATGATGTGAAGAATAGCGGTCGTTGGAAAATGAGGGAACTCAATTATTTTATCGGGAGTTCGCATTGTAGCATCACATATCCCCATGTATGTTTCAGGAACGCCAATTCACAGAAGCTCATGGCATACTACGTCATGTGAAGAATAGGGGGTTGGCAAGCAGTGGTCGGCGATGACGGTAGAGGCAAACGCTAAACGCCGTCATTCGATGCTGTCCGGCAACTTTCGGCGCCGTTCAGCGTTGTCCGGCATCATCCGGCGCATTTCGACGCTTCCCCGCGTCGTCCATTGTCAGAAGCAAGATAATACACAATAAAAATTCTTGCATAATATTAAATAAAATGTGTTTCCATATATGTTTACGTATTATATATTATCTATAGCAATGTGATATATACTGTGATGGATCCTAATAAAGGGATACTGATACTCAAGAATCAAAATTCAGATCACTGTCAGTATTCTATATCAATCCATCAATATTAACGGCACACGATCAGTAATATTGTCAGTATTCGATAATACTGACAGTGTTATTGATTGATTAGGGCCACCTTAAGCATCTGTGAAATGACATCCCTGCGTGGAATCTCCATCCATTTTTCCATCCTAATATCAAGCCAGCACATAGTAGACATCCTTCGTTGGTTCAACATTAATAACATTGTGCAAAAACTTATCGCGAAGTTTTGCGATCGATTCTAAGCGAGAGGATTGAATGAAAATATAGTTCACGATGCTGTATTCAATGATGGTTCCGTGAACAATAAAAACTGTGTAATTGGAGGCCAATAGTGGTGGAGATGGAAAAGAGAAAAGGTGGACCCACACGTGCAACTTTCTCGCCCTGTTGACGGATGTTTGACAATTTTGATCCTATATCGTTAAGGGGATTCTAAAACGAAGTTCGAACTCCGACAAAGTCACTACACTTGCTATCGTCTCAGCTCTTACAATTAATTCGGATTTTAGTTTGATGATGTGAAGAATAGCGGTCGTTGGAAAATGAGGGAATTCAATTATTTTATCGGGAGTTCGCATTGTA
>NW_017257294.1:3915135-3950394 GCF_001594055.1 Mycetomoellerius zeteki
TAAATAAATATTTATTCAAAATAAAACAGTTATGTTTAAATCGAATAAATATATGTTTACATTTAGTAAATATTTCGTTAGTACTATATATTGGAGTAAATATTTATTTAAAATTTGCAAACTTTTTTTTCTGTGTAGATGTCGCTATTTTTCGAACGCATCGACATGTCTTTATATACTACCACACCAATATCTCACGCAACCTATGATACACGCAGTCGCACGTTCGTGTCAATTTTCGTATAACAAATTCGTCGCGATAAAGCGTCTAATTGTAAGTCTAATTCTAAGAACTCGACGTTATTTGTTCGTGCAAACTACGTGTTTGTGGATCACTATTTCGTAAGTACAGGTTGCAAAACTTTCGTATCAAGCAAATGTTGTCACGACTTGACAGCTTGAGACATCATATTACACTAACAATAAGAAATGATAAAAAATATATCAATTTCGAAATTTTTGGTCGTTCTCGGCATAAACTCCACCTCACAAATACGTATTAATACGTATGTTTTAATCCTGGAAAAGGATTTTCGAATCCGTGAAAGAAAAAAAGTATTTGTTATACAAAAATTATGATTTAGTCGGTAATACAGACGGCTTTAAGATTCCCTTAAGGAGATGCTGGACCAAATTATGACATTACAGTCGTATAAAAATCTTCGAATTGACTGAACGGAATAAAAAATCCTTTTATAGGATTAAAGTAGACGCAAAATTAGGAGGTGGTGCAGTGGACCTTGTACTAAAATAAAAAAAAAGTTAAAAAATTTTTTTAACATTCTTTCGATTTTAGTATAAAATTTCTACTTTAATTCTGTAAAAGGATTTTTTATTCCGTTCAGTCAATTCGAAGATTTTTATACGATTGTAATGTGATAATTTGGTCACTCCAACATCCCCTTAACGGACAAATATATAAAAAATGAAAATCGCAAAAGTTTGGGGAAACGAGAAGACTGCTAACTGCATATGACGAAAAGAGGAGAGAGAAACCAAGTCGAGATTTTGAGAAAGTGTAAAAGGAAAAAAAAGGAAGACGACGAGCACACACAGAGACAAAAAGGAAACGTAAGGAACATAAAGTGAACTGGAGAAAGATATTACAAACTCGAGCAAACCAACAGTATATGTGTATACATATCAGCGTGACCTCACGTGCCAGCAATCGTTGTAGTGTGCTGGATCAGCTTGAACGTGGTCATTCCTGATTGGATGCGGTAAAGTAACATCGAAACATTTAAACGTTATCCACTCGACGACAATCAAGAACTATAATAATCTTAAGTTCCGATTAAGAGTTCCTACCTTCTTTCGTTTAACTTTATGTTGATAGCAACACATGTTCCTGACAACACCATGTTTGTTATTTGTAATTGCATAAAAGAATCGAGTTGAAGCTAAATGAGGAAGAATTATTCTAATTTAAGTGGGTGCGCAAATGACAGATATATTTTGAAATATGCGAATAGTACATCCGTTTAAACTGAAATAATTCTTTTGCATTCAGTTCCAACTTAATTATTTTATATAATTACATATTATACATATATTGTGTATATGTACATAATATGAATAAATATGTTACACATAAATTATAGATATACAACATTTAATAATCATATTGAATTTATAATCAGATATAATGACGCGATTTTAGATGTATACATACATATAGCATTTATTTTAAAAAAATCTATATTCTTATCATATACAATAAATATAGAATCTAGTAGAAAATTTGCGTTGTAAATATTAATTATCTGTATTTAATTTAAATATCAAACAGTTAATAAAAATTGAATAATGATTAAAATACGCTCATACAATTGGCAATATATCGATCAATTCGGTAATTAAACTGCCTTCAGTAAATTAATTTACGAGTGTTATTTGTTGCTTAATTAATCACTTGGACATTTATAATGCCTCGGATATGAGATTAATACCTGAATGTGCGATTACATTGATATTGTGATTATATGAACACGATGGGATGCACAATATGTCGGAAAATCGTGGGGAGAGGGAAGGATGCTAAGTCAACATATCCAAATAAATACGCATAATTCTCGGGTAAAACGCAGTATTGTTATATCATATAAATCGTAGCTTTATTCTCTATTTACCTGAAATGCAGAGAGAATATTTGGGAGCGGAAGATGTTATCGATAAACTATATTAACTGAAACAGAATCGTTACGTCGTTAAATGTGGTTTACGTAAAACGATTTGCCATACTGTTGAGTGTAACGGTATCATTAACCGGTTATTAATTATGCATGGTTATGAGAAAAGAATATAATGCTGAAATGTGTGTTGACGAAGTCCGATTAATGATAAACAAAATTAGCTAAACATTAGTCAAATTATCATGCCGAATTATGGCAATGATTATTACATTGAAATAATTGCGTGTTAAATACGGTCTCTTGCATTTAGTGTTTGAATATATACAATACTGTAATCGCATAGATGCATATAACGTATTATAATTATTAAAAGCGGAGATTGCTTGAGTAGCGGCAAATATTGATACGCTATTCAAATATACTGATTAATGTAATAAAGGCTATCTTTCTTATATAAAGAATATTTTTTTCGAGGATATATACATATACCTACATAAGTACACACTCAACAATGCAATAATGTTGAAAAAAAGGAAAACCGTAGAGTACCTATCTATAAATTACATTTGTATAGAAGTCAAGCTTACGTTGATACTGTATTGTTCATAAAATTCAATCATCGTAAAAGAATCGTATCATTCGTGGCGTACGAGGCACTTTAGATAGATATTGTGTTAACCTGTGATTCGCGTTGCGCGGACATGCACGAAGCGCCGATGTCGGTGACCCGCATAGTTACCCGTCTTAAAGATTTATTTGCTCTGTAAATGCAATCCGATGTCCCGCACGCCAGGATGATTTATGACGCGTCCCTTCGAGTGTCATGCAGTTCATGCAGTGGAAATACAGTTTTCGTGGCTGTGGATAATAGACCGAACGATACCGACCTCTCGTCTCTCTCTCTCTCTCTCTCTCTCTCTCTCTCTCCCCCTCTCTCCCTTTGAGGTACTCGAAGATCGAACTTGAACGGAAACGTGGAGGAACGGAGAATCTATTGGCAACCGGCTTCAGCGATGCGCTAACAAACAGCAAAATTTATCGTCTCGTTCTGTAAGAACGGACTTTAGTTACGGTAACGGACTTCCATTTTCCTTATAATGCGGATACGTATTTTGCCGGATCAACAAAAGTCATAAGAAACTAATTATTTGGGTAATTTTAAAATCCGCGGAATACGCGTCGAAACGTCTCTTTCATAAATGATACGATAACAATTAAATAGTATTTTAACGTATCTAATTTGCATATTATGCAATTATTTCTCACTCGTTTTAATTTATTAAATCACCTTCGTGTATTCCAATAAAAGCAAATAAAATTATTTGTACCGCAGAATCGTACTAATCGTTTGTGTTGGAGTCGTGCTGTTCGCCGATAATGCGCGCGAATTATAACTCCCATGATTTCTGATATACTGTCGCATTTCGATGGAGATATCCCGGATACATGCCATTTGATGTATTCATTTCCTCGCGCAAAACCCGATATTTGTCGTTGCAATAATTTATGCAAATTACGGATTTTGTTTCGTCTACGCATCTATCGCGCACGTTATCGCTAACAACGTTATTGATGCGCGTGTGCATCGTTAATATTAATATTAATACTGTAGTGTTACCCGAGGGATGTCACGCCCCGTTGTACATACATATCTGTAGGAATCGTATCGGATAGCGTGACATCTTGCATCGTCATGCGACTCATCGTTGCGATGAACTCCGTAACAGCAGGACAAGTGATCGCCGTCAACTATTGACAGGTTTGCGTCGACCAGTTAGCGCCGACTGTCGATACCTGTCAATCATTATCCTATACAGTATATGCTCCGGTACCCCTTATCCTGATACTGTCATGTCTTTATACTCGACATATAACTACTTACAGCAAAGGAGTGTATTCAGGAATAATTTTCAAAGAAAAAATTTGATTTATTAATATTTAATATATGTAACTATTTATTTTTGTATTTTTTTAGCTTCGTTATTATCAATAAAAGGAATTATATAGTGTTCAGTCATATTTAAAAAGATTATATAAACAATGAAAGACAAATCGCGGATCAGTAAGTAGTATATGCTACGAATTGATCCGCCGAAGAAATACGGAAAATAATAACTGATCAATAATTCACTTTTAAAATTAAATTTTGTTTATATATTTTCAAAATTGATTGTCGAACAATTTTAATGAAATGATGCATATATGATTGTTATCATATAATTATTAAAATTTGTTTTAAATATTATCAAATATTATTGTATAATTCTGTCATTAAACTACTTTCATTAATCATTGATTTAAGTCACAGATGTTAACTGCAATTTGATAATTATAAATAATTTATTGTAATTTTCAACACATAATCAAAAACCACAAAATCTACATTTATTGCGTAAAATAATTATAAAACAGATATCAGAGTATATTTATCGCAATACAATTAATATAACAAATATGATATAATTTATTTTATTATAGTTTATCATGCAAACAATATAAATTATTTAATGTGAAATGAAAGAAATATGTTTATAGAAAGAGAGTTATTTGTCATTTAAATACTATCTTTTAAATATTTAAATTTAATCGGAATAACAATCGTAGCCGCTCAATTGTGCTAATATATAAGCGCAATAACATCTAAGAAATAAATCGCGAGAATTATTGCTGCACAGAAATTAGTAGAGCATAAAGCTAATCTCGATGTTCTTTTTCAGCTAATCTCGCTGTTCTTTTTCAGCAGATATGACGACTAGAGCGTGATTAATGTGACTTAAGATGTCTTCCACTCAACGCGATAATCCACGCAGACATCTGACACGCGTGCGGAGTTTATTTCGTTCACCCACGTGCCTAGGAAAAAAAAACTTTTATGACTAATATGCGATAATGTGCCATCCAATACATATATATTATTTCCCGGAGCCTGATAGAATTGAAGACCCGTCAATACCAACCGCCGCAGATGCCGGGCCGCCTCTGTTGTTCCTGGTACTGAGCGGCAGTAAGCGGCCAAACTTTCCTCCTTAGTTAAAGTATCAATATTTTTAGATAGCGCGGTTTTTTCTCTTATATCTTCGATGTTATTTCTTCAGCGATATTGATTTTCCTCATTTCAGCAATTCACTCTCCACCGCACGCGAAAAATTTCTTCAAAGCGAATGTCTGACATTTCATAAGTATTGCTTTGGAGATTAAACAAAAATACTGCAAATTTATATATTATGTAATTGCATGAATCTTCCTAAAAGAGTTCCGCGTAGAGATGTACGCTCCGTGTCGCGGCACACGTTTATTTCTACTCTACCCAGTTTACATATATTTGTATTTTTATTAGCGACGTCATATATATGATTCATTATATATATATTATAGTTTACTGCAAGCGCGTTATTATAACGTAAATTAAAATCTTCTTACAAAGAAAATCTTTAGCAAGATCGATATTTTGCAGTGATTGTCATGTAATTACCTAGTGCTAAATTAATCTGCATCAATATGCATGGATATATTGTTATCTAATTCCATAATTTAATATCCTATAACAATAGATTAGGTAGATTAGAATTTCAATTTTAAAGCAAGATAAAGTAGATTTATAAAATTTAGAATTTCAACGTTCAGAATAGATAAATATCTAAATGTTGTATAAAATTAAATAAAATAATATTTAAATTATATTACTTACAGAAAAGAAATTACAATTTTATGGTAAAAATATAGAAATTGTTTCATCTTGTGTGAATCAAAAGTTGCGACAAAATTGTTGCATTTTGCTTGAACTTCAGGTTGATGATGCAATTATGATACGTGGATTTCTGCTTGTAAACAGCATTTGTAAAAGTTACACAGGTAATAAATATTACTTTCCTCATTCTGAAAAGTTTTATGTACAACGTGCACGAAATTTTTGCGTAAGCTTCCAGCATGCAAATTATAAAGTGTAAGTTCTTTTGTACCAAAACTTCCGGATTAACATTAATTATACCTTGTAGTACTTAGCCATTTGTGGTTAACATAATGTTGCTACTGTTTTCAAAAATATTTTTCTTTTTATTGTGTAGAATTTAAATAACTTTTTTTATATACAATAGATTAAAATTTGTAAGAGAATCTTTTATTAGGAGAACAAAAAAATGTTAATATCTTTCTATATCAATTTAGTTTCATAAAATAAATCTTGCTACTTTAATTTCTTATAATTTATACCAAATGTTTATAATAAAGAGTGGTTTATTAATGAGTTTATCTTTCGATGACGTTTATTTTCCAATTAGTGCATGGGCATGGCGACTTGCACGAGAAAAGGGGTTGGTACGAGGAAGGACACAGACAGGACGACGATTTACAGCTTTCGCCGAGCAAAACAAGCCGAGATGAAAGTTCCTTGGCCGCTGGTATGCGCCGGAAGTAAACCAATTAACCGGCTGCAAGTTTCGCGGAAAATCTGAAACTTAACTCCCGCGATGCTTCTTTCGCCAAATCGTAATCCCGCATTTGCCCTGCGATGCGCGGCATTCGCGCACGACAGAAAGAAGAATACTATCTTGTAAGGGCAAAATAGGGTACCGTCGACATTCAGGCGTCGTCGATGGACGTTGTAGAGGACGGCAACAACAACGACGACGACGATGACGCCGAGGACGACGCCGAGAACGACGACGATGACGACGACGATGCCGACGCTGACGCCGACGCTGACGACGGCGACGAGGAGGACGAGGACGATTCGAGTGCCTGCAAACGAATTACGTTGCGCGGCCGAACAAAAACAGCAAATCCGGTAATCTTGTTTCAGACTCGCCGGCGAACTGCTACGAGTCGTAAGGAGAGCAAACGTTCTACTACTTCTAATTAATTTCTGTTTGCGTGGTAGTGGCTGGATGGAGGAGGATAACTATCAACGGAGATACGGAGCGCTGGAGAGAGAAAGCGAGAGAGTCAGATAGCTAGATGGAAACTGTTAAAGATGGTGGGGTTGCTGGATTGACATTCACTGAGCACGTTTTTATGGGTCCTCGTTAAGACTTCTAACGTGAATTGTCGGGGAAGCACGACGCAAGATTCAAGGCACACTGTTGATGGCCGAGGCTTTACAAAGTTACGACTGCTCCGCGATAATTACCTGTAATGCGATTTAGTTGTAAACGATATAGAAGACAATATAGAAGAAAAAATTGTAGCATCTATGTATTTAGTAATTATGCAATATGTAATATCATGCGAAATACATATTTTTCTATAGATTCTTGCAAACTTCTGCAACATATTTTCTGTCTTTAAAACGTATTTTTGAAATTATTTTCTGTAACAGATATCTTCTATAAATTTATATTTTGACGTGTCAAAGAATTAAGAGACATTTGTGTACAAAGCTAATAATACTAGAACAAAATACGTTAAAATGCTTTTAAATTTTTCGACTTTAAAAATATAAAAAATCGTTCTGGATAAAACTTAAAAGCCGGATATAATAAAAGTTCGTAAATAAAATAGATAAAATAAAAAATAATTTTATTAAATGATTTCAATTTTTTAATAAAAACATTTTTTTCCTGTTATTTTGTAATATTACAATTTAAAAACTTAAAATTTCTTTTGATCCTTTTACAATAAAATTTAAGAAAAGTAATTTGATACTTTATTAAGTAAACTGAATTATATGCACACATACATCGAGATCTTTCAGTATATATCAACATTAATATCATCTCTGCTAACGTGTGTTTGCAACTTACTAATTTAATTTCTACGTTTATGAGTAGTCCAAGTCAAAAATCTCCAGTATTATCATATTTGCATTTTGCTTTCGTATAACAGTTTTCTGGCGTATTTTTATTATTATACGGCATGCATGTGGAATCAAAAAGATTCACCGAGAGAATATCAAACGATGTTATTTTTTTGTATATTGCATGAATTAACCGGTCACACAAAGCTCGTGTGGCTTCCTTCCGTTTTTAATAGAAGGAAACATTCAATCGACGCATTTCACATTGATTTTTATGAATTAAAAGTTAAAGTTGTACAATTAGAGCTCACTTCTCGCACTGTATAAGGAAATTTTAATGCTGTCGTTTTAAAGCAACGTTCACAAAATCGCGAAATCGACGGTACGAGAGTTTCATCCTAAGCACTGGAACTTCCTTCCAAAAGATTTCTCACGATGAATAGATGCGGGACAGAGTACGTACACTCTCCTTGTAGCTTCCGTCCGATATCGTGAATAATGCAACGAACTTGGGTCAATTCGGTAGCATCGAAAGATAGGTGATCTGTGTTTGAGGAGTCGTATGGCGGAAGTTGTTGTGAAAATGTGATGCAGCTGTGATTTTCGAGCAATCTTGCAATCTTGATGTGATAGCATGATTTTATGTAATCGCTCTAAGATCGTTTAGTATTTTTTTTAAATTGCATTAATATCGTTTAAAATGTATAGTTTAAAATCAATAGAATAACTATAGACAACAGAGTAATGTAAAGTAAAATAAGAAGAAGAATCTTTATTATTTTCAGCATTATAAGTAAAAACAAGGGGACTTAATTCACAATAAAGTAAAAGATTTGAAACCTCAAGACATATAGAATAATACGTTAATTCATAGAATTAATAATTCACTTTTTAAAATAATAATTAAATAAATAATCGTCATATTTATGTGATTTTTCTATGTAAAACTATCGTATCGAATCATGATCTTTACATAAAAGAAAATACTAATTTCATGAGATAAATAAGTATTCCATTATATTCATATATTTACTTAAAAGGATTCTATTTTTTCTGTAACTATTTATATACACATATGTGCGTATAAAATACATTTTCTCTATTTAATATCTCTCTAAAATACGTACTTTCTCTTTTTCAAATTTTTACCTATTAAATATTTACTTTAAGTTATAATTAAATATCTTCCAGTAAATATTTGATAATATTTATTATATTAAAATATTTTGTAAATTAATTGTTCCAAATAACATTCAAAATAAGTGATTTTTATCTTCGGTTTTTCTACGACACATTCTTCAGTGTGCAAAATTGAACGATGAATTATTACAGATTTATTTTTCGCAACGGATATTGAACACGGCGAATATTTCACGAAGGAAATTGAGATGCAACATCCAAGCGGGATACGCGCTCTCACTGTGGACTATTGTTAATTTATCAAGCTATGTACTGTCGCGTGCGATACGTACACATTTCGCTTTCTCGCTCTCCACCATGCAAACGAAGGTGTGTGAACTAACAAGCAGTGATTTGAATATCTACACCGATGTGCACCGTCGCGTTCTGTGTCACCCACGTGTATATCGTTCATACAATTAGATAAGTGCGTTCGCAACAAAAGCGAAAGCGGAACAATACTGTCCGAGCGAAGCGTGATTCGGCTGTTTAAATGTTTGGCTTCTGATTTTCCAGAGAGTATTTCGCGGGATATTTCAATTTCAAGAGAGCCGGACATCGTTAATTCTTTTTTAAATCGTTTTATGCTGCCCTGGTATTATAAAATAGCCAGATTCGCAAGTAAATTTACAAAAGGATATTAAAAGCGTCAGAAAGTTAGTAAGGAAGTTCGATAAGAACCGGTACGGTCTCGGCTAAACCTTGTCACCCCTTAACTTCCACGTAGTCAAACGTGGAATTATCCGGGAACACTTTACAAAATTCGTCACCATCTGGTGACGCAAAAGGAACTTCAAATATAGACCATAGCGTTCGTTCCATAAATACGCGAGCGATGAAAACATGTTACGAAGGAGTTGCAAGGATGTTATGTAAAAGTAATATTTGTGCTAAAAGCGAAATATTGATTTTGACATACACACGACATCACAGTACGTCTTTTGGAATTTAATAGGTATTTCAATTTTTTGTTATCCTACAAAAGAAAAAATATTATCCTACCATACAGAATTGTTATTGATAAGAATTTGTTTATCAAATTTCAAACTAAAATAATTTTTTAAATCTACTATAAAAACGTTACAAAAATATATTAATACAATAAATCACACAAGAAGCATAGAAATGTATATTATTCTTTAAATGTTAGAAAATATCAATTATTAAATCAGTTTCTAAATAATCAGTTTATAAATTTCAATTGAAATCGGTAATGTATTTTCATGATTAATCTTCCATTACCAACGTCTAACAATTGTGAAATATTGTGTTTACGTCATATGTGTAAGTTATGATGGGTTTGAAACTTTGCATGACGAGCAGAATCGTGAAAGTTATAATCAATACCGTTGTGATCTTCTTTATAATCCGCAATTTTTATGCATACTGTATTCCTAGTAATTTACCTAGAAATACAGCATGCACTACCGTAATGAGGTTATAAAATGTATGAGAGATATACTCGCATAAAACTGCCTTCCTAAGAAAAGTCATAGATCTCATTCAGATGGTTATACACACACACATGATAAAACGCCACATTGAATCAATACTATTGGAACGTTCCGTAAATGTCACTAAAACTTGGAGACAGAGACTAATGTGACATTTTATTCTTGCGTTTTGCTAAAAAAAAACATTTCCCTAATCTCTATAAAATCTCTTGAAAATTCAAGGCTGACAAAAATTTCTTTCTTACGCAATTTCATACATTTTATTTATCTTATCTTCAATTCCAATTCGGTATCGTAAACGTTTGATTATACAGAAAGATTAAGAACGCAATTATATAACATATTATTCTATTACATATTCGTTGTATTAATTTAAAACGATATGTGTTCTGACATAGAAATGTACGAATTTTAAAATGATACTCTTCAAAATTCACTCGTACTAATACGATTATTTTATTAGCGAGGTGCTTTGACGCAAAAGTACAGTTGCTTCACAAAAAAATTGCTTTCACAACATACATAGTCATTTGCAGTATTCACAGCAGTATAAAGCTACTTCTTAATAGCGAATTTATTAAGTATTCTTTTAACTGTTATTAAATTTTTAGGTTTACAATAATTTTAAATGAGCGTCTCAACACGAGCTGCATGGATTAAGTTCAACGTAGGATATATTAAATGTGTTGAGTGTTGAGTGCATTACTCTTGGGAACACACCCAGTTTCCTTGGCACTATAATTAATAGGCAAGTTAGTTTAAGTAGATCCCGGGTTAAAAGACAACACATCCATTAAGCACAGCCTCCGGGATATCCCGTTCTTCGGTACTCCCTGAGGGGAGATTTTAAGTCTACTGTGTTTTATATACTTAGCGCTTGTCTTACCTTTCATTATAGTCCCGATTTTACATTATATTAATTATACAACAGGAAATTGTATAAAATCAATATATTTTATTGGTCTTGCTATTTTATTAAAATCACACGTAACTTACATAGTTATGTGTAATTTTGTAAACAATAAAAAAAAATTATGTATGTAATAATTATTTTGAGAGACACACATGTTGTGTATTTAATGCGTCACTTAAACTTAGGTTTGCAAATAAGAATTTTTTATTATATTCGACATTACAAAGAATGTGCCAAGCAAAAGAGGCCGCGTACATTCTCGCAGGCAAATTATGCAAGTGGTATGCGCTATTGCCCTTTAATACAGGGCTATTAATTCGCGCTCTACGGTCATTAGCCACGTTCCACGGCGGTGTATTAACTTCAGACGTTCTTGATACATGCACGTCGTACCAAACGTGATGAAAGACGTGCAATCTGCTGCCGCACTAATGTTGCTGTCAGATGCCCAGGTGTTGCTTGACCCGTATAAATCGATCTCAGCCTAAATTGCATCGTTAACCACTCTATCGCACGACTGCGTTTCGCATCACAGCTCATTTCACTCGATTTGTGCGCACAACATTATAATTTGGAGGTTGTCCTTAGTGATCGTTCTGCTGATATAGGTCTCATTCGATTATCCAAAACTTCTCCGATATGAAAAAATAGCTGCGACACGATGCGAACACAGTACTCTGTCAAATTTCTATCCAAATTTAAAATCTAAATTATTTTACAAAATAATTTTTTTAAATATGATTCCTAGGCATACATTTACAGATTACATGTATCAAACTTTAAAACAGTAATTCAAGTTTAACGGAATCTGATTTATAAATTTGTACATTATAAATGCTGTATTATCTATTTTTTGTTTCAATGAAAATCCTGGTATTTATCAACCCGATAACCGCTTGTCATGCGTCCCTCATTATACGCCTTCAACGAGAATGCTCTTACCAGGGCGTTGGATGTATCAAAGTTTGTCAGAACCGATACACGTTGATCCGGAATTGATTATGGAAAATTGGATATTACGCCGATATCAGATTGTTACCTGAGTTTAGGCGAGTGTAATTACTGATCATCGCCGTGTGCTGTTATCGCCTACCGTTCACACGTATACGTTCATGCGTGGACGCACGTGACGAATTTGCATAACCGCTTCGTAGTAGGGGTCTGAAAAACTCGATGAAAAATCCGTTTTTTGTTAAATCAGTAGCTGTTCGTTCTCAGTTGGCACAACTTTGCCTACCTTTTTCCCTCTATGGAGCAATCGAAACGAATTATCGCGCGAACTTTCAATTGGAAATTTAAACCAGTACTCACGGAGTCCAGCTTCCCAATTCTGATCGCAGATTGGGGTCGTAAACTCGGGATAATTGGAAGGTTAAATAGTACTTGAAAAACGGATAAATCGCCAATTTCTGTGGATCTCTAGTGAACGATCGCAATTCAGAAGAATGGCGCAGCAACGAATTGTCTTAATTACTCATCTCAAATCCAAACTTTTAAATTCCTCTATGAATTTATACAACCACATTCGTACCTGCATATTTGTGTTATTATGTATTATAAAGACGGGATTAAAAGTTATATAGAAAAATTCAATTTTCTTTACATCAGAAAAAAGATTGTCTTTTCAAAAAATTATTTCAAATTTATTGTAATAATAGTTTTGTAATAAAGTTATATAAATTATAGTTTTTAATAAAGTTATATATAAATTTATATCATAACATGACAAAACGTGTATTCCAAATTATATAAATTCAAGATTGACAAATGATAATCACAATGTTATATGTTATCAGAGTAAATAAATGTATTATATTGTTAGAGTTGTTATTGCTACATTTAACTTTATCTTTACGATCTCCATGAAATATTATATACGTAATATTTACTATATTCCTCTCTCTCTCTCTCTATTCGATACTATATATCAGTCATAGCAATTGTCGAAAATTGTACTTCTACACCAGCAAGTGGCAATGCATCGATATTTTGGATTGCAGCATGCACTCGGAATTACAAAGGCAATACGAAATACATTCATAAATACACGTGTATATATATATATATATATACATATATGTTTGTGTATCGATGGTTATTCACCGCACAGCACTTTGTGCCTGTGCAAATGTTATTTTGAAATCTGCGTTAAATTTGGCCACACTGAATCATGCTTTCCGCTTCTATCGGTAAGCTTTCAACGATACTGGGTTTCGTTTTCGCGTCTTCCGACAGCGACGAATATCACGGGTGTTGCCCACGTTCCATCTTTCTTAACTGAGTACCATTGAATCAACGACGTATCCGGTATCATCTGGTGCAACGAAATAGCTTCTATGAAAATGGTCCCTCGCGTCCCACCTATCCCGGAAAGAGGGGCTCATTCTATTATATGAAATAACGGACGATCAGAAAATGGATGGTTATTGACAACGAGTTAGAAACGCTTACAAGATTTGGAACTACGTTGTTTTTCTTCGACTATTGCTATTTCTTCATCTTGTAACTGTCCTTTTACTAGTAAAGGCTCGCTATTACATACCACGTACTGTATGTTGCTGCATGGTAGTAAAAGATTCAGGCAGAATCCTATTTTTCGAGAGTCTCTCTCTCTCTCTCTCTCTCTTTTTCCTCGGGCGTTACTCACCGATACACCAGAATGTTTTACGATACTCGATTTAGTCACGTTTCGCGATTCCAGTTTCTAAAGGCACATCCACGTCCACCGTGAGTTAAGACACGCGGGGGTTTTCATCGTTGAGAAAATAGAGAGAGCTTGAGCGAAATAAAGGTATTGCGGCGTACACGGAAATCAGTTAGGACGGGATACGACGTGAGAGGGAAAGAGAAAGAAAAAAAAACGAAAGAGAAGAAGTCGAAGAACATGAAACAGGAAGAGCAGAGATGAACGCAGAAACGAGCACCGGAGTCAGTACCATTTGCGTTTATACGTGGCCTTCGCGGCCACTCGGTGTTATATATCCTCTTCTGCCAGCTTCCTTTTGTCTACTCCTTTTCGTTCTCTCGCATGTCAATTTTTCTCTGGCTTCCTTTTCCTCGTTTTTCCATTCCTCGTCTTCGGCACCACCCACCATCGCCGCGCTGCGTGTTCGTGCCGTCTACGCTTTATCATCCCGCAATTATTTCGCATACATGCCACTCCCCTTCAGTCTCTCCTCTGCCATCCTCTGTCATCCCTTCGATCCTCGCACACCACCTCTTCCTTCTCACAGCACTATCACGCAGTCTTCTGTAAAATATACGTTTGTAGGCGGGCCGGCGATGTGGCGGCCGGTTATTTATTTTTCCAGTAACTGTAATTTTTCAAACACGTACTGCCCGCTGGATAAATGTGCCAGCCTGTTTTTGACGCGTTGAAAAATACGATGTCGGATCCGACGGCATTTCTCGAGATCTCTCGGTTGTTAGGAGGATGATAAAGATCTAGACGGGGAATTGATTTTCTTCATTGTTGTTCGGTGCTACATGATCGTAACGTTTTGTGTTCTATATTCCTTTTTAATGAGCGAACTATTTATCTTTAGATAATTTATAATAAAGAATTATGTCTCTTGATGCGCTACAATGTACTATTTACAACAAAGATCTTGTTTTGGATAAGAATAAATTATATATCGCAAAAATATCTCAACAAAATTTAATGATAATAAGATATATATACCAACGTACTAATTTGTACATGATATATTTTCTTTTTGAAATATTCCTTTGCTTCTTTTGTATAAGTAAATAATAAAATAATGCTACTTTTTTGCTTTATAAAAATGTTTGATTGCTTTGTGTCATAATCCACAGTTGCGTGTTCGACAAAAGATAACATATCTCAAAGAATATCATTGATCGAAAAAAAGCTTCCCGCAAATTGGAGAGGCCATCGCAGCAGGCTCTCGTCAATAGTTGCACCTGTCGCTTCATTTGAAAGTAGCGCAAAATCTCTTTGAATTTCGCACCTGTGCGACAGATATCAATCCCGTCGTTCTTTCCCTTCCGTTCCCTTTGTCACGCAGAAATCGTGCTCGGGACGCCATATTAATTCGCGATCGATAGAAAGAGCGAACGAGAGCAAAAGAAAGCCATAGCACCGATGATTGAAGGAGTTATTAAAATGAGTGATATATCCCCCACCTAACCTGTCCGCGTAAGTTCCAGAATCGACTAACTAGTTCATATTTCTTTAATGCAGATACTAGGGCCTTATGATTGGTTTATAGCTTCTAATTTGAATATTAATCAATTCTTACTGTGAGGTTGGATAAAATGTCTGATCGAGAAAAAAATGTGTTTGCCATCCTCTGAAGCGCATAATGTTAATTATTCCACGGTTTATGAAATATCTTGCATATAGAAAGGCAAATTACTGTCGTAGATTGACCTTAAACCACATTATTAAAATATTTCATTAAGTTTACAATTAATTAGATTTTTTTAATAAAAGAAAAGTACATGTGCAGCTATAATACATTGATCGATATGATCGATCAGCGATCGCTGTCGATCTGAAATACAAGTGAAAGATATCCTATGCAAATATGAATAAATAGAAACGGTACGCGAGAGGTATCTGCATGTTCCACATGGAATTATTAAAGCTGAAACCGTATTGCTGTAGGTAGCCCTCATAGCTTGCATCTTGCAAGGGGATCTGGTACTGATACGTAGGTACACATGGTACGATATATATCGAGATTACGGCGATACATCGGCGTCGACAACGTCAGGCCGTCCTCGGATATATTGGAGCATGTTGCCGATGGAGAAAGATCCAGATATGCCGTTTCTAGTCGAGTAGGCACAGTTTCAATAATATCATCTTAGCGAACTGTGCATATATCTTCGACGGTCCATCTTTCGTGATATGGAACTTCCGGGTCAGTTCGATGATGAGATCGAACTGTAAGAAGCTCGCACCAGTAGCGCGATAAGACACGTCTTCCTTGGAACACGGTGTAGTACGATGTAGCACGTTCGATATCATGAAGTAAGTAAGCATCATAATATGGGTGACTTACTAATAATGCTCGCACGAACACCGCTAAGTGTGTGTGCTATTATGTATATATATTATTAGTTTATGATACCTCTCCAGAGAATAACATTGATGTTGGTAAATAAACACAGCCGATATATACAACAACAGATATATACAATGTCGATTGACTTACTTACTTTTATTATATAATGATATTGTTTAATAATTTTTGTTTTAGGTTATGCTACAAGAATACAACTCTGAGTATATTCTAATTTTAAAAGATGCATCCAATTAAAAAAGTATGAAAGTGAAAAATACGTCTAAAGATAACTTGATTTTAAAATATAGCGTTGAAGAGTAAATAGACTATTACTATTTTTTTATTTGTTATGGTGGTTTCAGCTTTACAGCCTCGCAATTTCGATTTAAATCATTTATAGATTTATACTAACAATAAACGTAAGAGAAATAGTACAGAAATACCTTCCTAGTCAATCTAGTAAGATACATTTGCATATTTATTTTATTACAAATCCATACCTGTATATTAGAGTTGCAAATAAGCGCATAGTTCTTAGTCGTGCAAGTCAGAAAAATAATTTGCAAACAGCTTATAAAACGAACTACAGAGATGGATGGCAAACGGATAGTAAAGATTGGTCGCTTCGCGATATCGTACATATTTCATAGCAAACCGAATGCATTGGAAAATGAAATGTGTACGTATAATATTAAAGTACCATGATTCTGCCGAACTTTTTATCTGGATGACATAGCAAACAGTGTATGTCACATTTTAATAGCGACGTTTACCCGAATTAATGCTGCAATCAATTTGTTCTGTATTTTTTTCTGAAAAACCTTTGCTGCTGATATCAAATGGATGTTTATTTCTTCGATGTCGACTTTTCAATCTTTGTTCGTACATATTTGGCATAAATAATTGCATTACGTATGAATGATATTCATAGCCGGAAATAAACGTTATTTCAAATCCGTAATATGGTAATTAATCGTAAATCAGCCATTAATTGTTACAAAGTCTCTTGCATTCGTACTTCACGAATAGCTATTTGAATCTTCATCATTATTTATTGTTCATACTTAATGATAATAAATACATATCTTCTATTATAAATTTATGGTTAGAAATATTATAATGATAATGCCGAATTTTTTAAATATTTGCTCAATATTTGTTTATTACTAGGAATAATCATTGATTCATTGATTCAAATGAGTTATATAATTAACTGCTTTTTTGCTATTTGTCAATAAACCTACTGATCTCAAATTTGCAATTATATTAATGTCAAATATATAGATACGTATATGTATATTTTTATTACATGAGTTAAAAACTATTCAAAAATAAGATCAAAAATAAAATATAAAAAATATATAAGAAAGATAAATATCGTCTATTGTGTTGTTTCGTAAATTTTATGAAAATATAATCACTAAAATATTTGAATTTTTTATTCCTTTGTTTATTTTTCACAAAGCTTTCTATAGCGAATTAAGTTATGAATTATAACTATGAATAAGTCAAGTTACTTTAATTTGTAACGGATATTTATCAAAGTAAGAAAAATTACTAGATGTTGGAAGATACTTGGAATTTCTGTAGTCTTTAATTGCTCAATCAACAGATTTTTTTAGAACTTCATAAAGTTTTAAATAATGTTTATTACTATTTTTACAAAATATTCGAATCTTTCGTTTTAAGAGCAGAATTTTATTTCAAACATTAATGACTAAGACTTTTTACAGAAAGGAAAATATTCGGCATTATCATCATGACATTTATGATTATAAATTTATAATAGAAGATATGTATTTATTATAATTCATTTTCTGTAAGTATTAAATTCTTTTAATATTGAAGTGTTAGATAACAGATATCTACCTTTATACACTATAAATATATATATAGCTGATTATCCGACTTGTGCTGTATAACAGTATTTTAATTAACAAATTCACTGTAACAATCACCGTTAACGTTTGTGCGAGATATGGGCATGAGAAATACATAGTCGTAGCATTTGCAAAGCCAGATTAAAGCGCTTACTCCAATTCCTTACGGGCCTCCTGCATTTTCGATGTGATCAGGCAAACCCTATGTACAGGCGTACCCTCGCTCGCTATTCGCGAGATACGTGGCAAATCGTCGACGTGATTGTCGGCGTCGGCAGGATATCCTTGAGCGCGGGAATGAAATTAATGGCGCGCGAACGATACGGATGCACGGAACGACGGCGAAATTTCGCGATAGCGTTATGCGATGGGAACCCTTCGAAGCACGTCTGTGCGCTCCCAGCGTATCCGCGGCATCACATGCCGGCAGTTTCGTCGCACCTCTGTCCATGAGCTATGACGACGCGACATCCATACACTAACTACATACGCATGTATGCGTTACGCATCTCTGTTCTAAGCCAGTAATGTATAACATCGGTGAGCATAAATATACATGAAGGAAGAATCATAATGGATCTGAGGTACCGGTTACATCTATTTCTCTGTCTGTTGCTGTTACATGCAACAGTTTATTTTAATATTTTATTATTTTGAAAATTATCCATTAACAGAAAAATAAAAATAAAAATCAAGATCAATTCGAGATTTACTGAAGTAAATCTCAGAAATTATTGTGTTGATATACGTATGCGATTCATCTATCCTTTACGTACTAAAAATAATTTAAACTTATTAAAATTAAAAACAACTTATTCAAATTATATTATTAATTTTTTATCAATAACACACGTTATATGAAAAATACGATAAACGGTATCTTGCGGAGAACAAAATAATGCTTTATATGCATTACACTTGCCCGCTTGGTATGCAAATTTTCAACGAATTTTGTTATAAACCGTTTCAAATTCAAAAACATACGTACTTTTTACCATATATGTATAAAAGCTGTTCCATATGTAATTAAAATATTGTTACATGCGGGACAATTTTATATTTCGGCGCTTCGTGTATACGCAAATGAAATACTTTGTTTTACGTTTCATTATGATGGCATGATACTGCACCACCTATTGATTTTACTGTTTTTATTATTAGTGTTTTTTTAAAACAGCAACTGCGGTAAGTTTACAATAACTGTTTTTTATGTTTAACAGAATATTGCTTCTCTTCTCCTAATATTTCTTTTCCTAATGCTTTTCTAATAAAAAAGTTATTTTTTGATAACATCGTTATTGTTTACAATTAATAGTCTAAGTTAAACTTTAGTAATACATTATCTACAATATAAGAGGAAAAAGAACTTCAGTCAGATAATACTTTTTATTTAATTTTAAAGTGAACCCCGAGAGATTGGATTTCCATGTTAATTTAGCGAAAAATTAAATATCCTTTCTTTTTTCAAAGTTAATCATAAATTAAGCAGTCATAATTTATTTTTTACTGAACACTCCGGTCTCATCATTTTGGGCATGATTCTGTATTATGCTATTCATTTCTCATGGGAATTCTTTTTCCGATGTACAGACTGCATGATTAAACGAGTATCACATCGACGGTTCGCTTGTTGATTCGCTTGTTCGTTTTTAATATCTGCGAAACGCCAACGTCGCACATATTAAAAATCTGCCAAAACTTATTGATTCAGTGAATATGATGAAGAGATTATTCGACTGTGTAGTGCGATATCGGGTTAATAAAAGAATAATACAATAGGTTGCTTCGTACTGATTGTTCGTGCAGACTTGCCGCGTTGTTAGCGCAAATCAATTATTTTACACAAAGCATTTTGACAAATGTGAGCAACGTGTATTTTATTAAATTAAACAAATATTATGAAAAAGATTAATGAAATGTAAAAATCAGTTTTTGATAAGTGTACAGCGATTTAATCGATTACCTCGTTAACAGAAATAATATTATTTATACTCTGATACAAGTATAGATTGATTTATAATTTCATAAATTTATTATAAAATTATCAGAGCAAAAAATTTTTATGTGTTTTTTTCTAAAATCATGCATGTACAGTTATGTAAAAACATATATAAAGAAAAAATGTTTTTCTAACATCAAATGTATTAATGCGTTATTTCAAATAAATTGTTGACGGTTTAACAAAAGGCTTTATATACAATGAAATGTGGTAAAAATTTAAATTCATTTCGCACAAATTTACGAGAAGATCAATGTATTATATTTTTCTGTTAAAGGAATTATTGTACCAAGGAACTGAGCCAGAGCTTGCGATGTTATTTATCACGTCTTTGGTTGGTTCTAATAAAAGATTTTGTTAAAAAAAAAAAAGAATCGAAGTTATATTAAACGTTCGTCCGTCATTTTATAGCTGCGTACAATTTCTTGTTTTATTTTGACATTGATCGATGTCTGCGTTATTTCACATCCAGGCGCCCGAGACTGATGCGCATTATTTGAGTGGTACCGGAGTGACGGTTTAACAAAAAAAGGGGGGGAGGAAGAAAGAAGGTTATTTGCGAAAACTGTGAAACGAAAGTATTTTTGGGTCTTATACTACTCTTTTCTCTCATCATTATGTAACTCGTGTTACGAAATCCAAAATAATTTTTTTCTTTTAGTACAATGCACAAGACTTCATCGTTGTAAATTTTATAAATCTGAAAAGATTTTTCTCTTTCTTTGTAACTTATTATTATTTGATCATATTTTAAAAGACATACAAATTGTATTTAAAAACTAATTTATTTATAAATCTACATATAAATATTTATTAAGTATCAAGATTTCCGCTTCGACCGAAAATAAGATTTTTTCCTCTTATTTGATTTATTACTCTTATTAACTTATCTAATTTCCATTTATAATTAAAAACTATAATTTAAAGTATTTGATACTTCACAGAAAAAAATAATCTTTCAATGATACAGCGCTAGGAAATTTTTCTCCGGTTATTTATCAATAATGGTGCTAAAACGGGCTTCCTTATCTCAGAAATGATAGCTAGATTACGATCGGTCTTGTGTTGCTTTTAGCACAACGCTCGATGTCTTCGATCAGAGGAACTTTTGCAATTAATAGCAGTAGAGAGTGGCGGAGGAACTACAGAGGGCAGAGGTTGGAAAGGGATTGAACAAACCAGGGGTTTGAGGAGGTCGAGGTGCAGCGGTGTACTTGGAAAGATCGTGGAGCTAACTTTTGTCGAGTAATCAAGGAGGCGCTCTTTGTGCAAGGTGCTCGTCCATCCACCACTTACTCGAATACTTCCAACGTGAATCGTTATCATTGACGACAATCGTTTTATGACCGATATTATACAGAACTCAAGTAAATCTCTTTCTCTCTATCTTTCTCTTGCTTTTGAATGTTGGCAGCAGAAGTTCTTCGATAATGATTCTGGAAAACAGGATCCGCTTAATAGAGATTCAATTAAGATGTCAGACGCTCTTTAATTCACTGGGTAACAAGTCGGGGAGGGGAAGGAGGACGAATTCTGACGTGACTTTATTCGTTGCATGACGACTATTGCTGCGAAATTACGTCACAGTAATTAATCCAGTGACGATAAGCGATGTAAATTCGCTACTTTGCGTGATTTGCAATAGTGAATTACAGCCGCATTACGAACTGCCTGAGATATTGAATTTTATGCGTCACGCGTAGTATAAGCCGAGGGGAGAGACACGAATACGAGTGTTTGATAAACGAAGCGAGAAGTTCGCGTGATTCTCATTCTATTACTGGTAACATTCGATCAGCGGCGAATATGAAAGAATGTAATTTGAATATTGATAAAAGATACACTGTACGTCTCAAATACCCTAATCGCGCGTTTTACTCCTTTTTCTGCTAAGCAATACCTATACCCTACAAAGCTGTATCGTATTGTATTCGATGAACGTTTGTAACTTGTAATGGGAAAACAGACGCTTCAAACAGAAATGTTATCTGACTGTTTAGCATCACAAAAGAATTTCATTAGATCGTCGATCATTCCTTTCGTGCGATCAAAGCTGCAATCGTAAAGTATCGAATCGTTTTCATTAAGTTATTCGGTTTTATATACAAATATTCTATTAATTATATATGTACATCAATCTTAGATTTTCTTGCTGATTCCCATATTCAAAAATACTGATGTATTGTATTTTTTTACACAGACACTTTTATGTTTATTGCTTTGATTTATAGCTCGAAGCTTTTTATTACATCTTATTACGTACCTTCAAATTATCTACTTTATTTTTATAGCTTAACAATTGGCAACATACAACTATCATTGAAACATAAGCGAAAAGCATCGTTTCTTCAGTGCATCATAATTCAAATGGTAGATATTCTGTATTCAAAGTGCATTCAAACAGTTATCATTACTGTATCTTTCTATTTGCTATTCAATTTTTTTCTCTGCTTTACGTGAGATGATTGACGCATTCACAGTAAATCATTCATAAATAAACATGCTGCTTTTACTGCATGAGACACGACGATATTCACATTTTATCTGAATTTCAAGGAAAAAGACCGTGGAAATGTTAGGGCGGAATTGTGAAGAAATTAAATTAGGTGATTCTCTCTCTCTCTCTCTCTCTGAATTCAGGAGATTCAAAAAGCCAATACACAATTCTAATTAATGCTGTAAAATTTGACTCGCGCAAAACTTCCTAACGTACAAACCAAGCGGCTTTCCACCGACTATAAACGAATCCGCAATAAACCGCGATTTTATCACCAGAATATCCTGCTTTACGAGCATTGGAAAATATCGATTCCGCTTTTCCTGCATTTATGTGTTCGGCATGGACACTATCGATTCAACTTTTTTAGGCGATTAACTTTCGACGATTTCATGTATCAACGTATTACACACACAAATACACACACAGACGCGACTGTGAGAATATATATATATATATATATACATATAATATATAAATAAACAATTAATATTTAATAAAATCATTTATTCTTAATGTTTTTTAATGTTTCTCCGTATGTTTTTTTTTATACAAATTAAATATTTCTTTGTAATCTTTAATAGATTTACAGCTTTTTAAATACAAATACTTGAGCTGTATTATGATTTCATTGTTAATATTTCTTATATTATCTATATAAATTCACATAAATTCACATAGATTATATTTATATAATTATATTTTTCTAATTGCTGCATGTTCATATTCAAATTTTTAATCTTTTTTGAAACGTTAGCTAAATTATTAGCATTGTTACTATCATCAACATTTCTAGTCGGCTGATTTCATGAAACTTACTGGCTTTGAATAATGCTAGTTATGCAGTATTATGTCATATGTTTCAAATTTTAGTTGCATATGCCAGCGAAAGTGCTAACGAAGAGGATCAACGTCCGATTCAGATAATTAACATTTTAGCTTCGCCCGACAGTGAAATATTGCTTGGTCTATAGGAAAATAGGTTATTACCAATCAATTCGTATTAACGTTATAATTCGATAACCAATATTCCGAACTATGTCTCGGCAAATATTTGATTGATTTCGACGCACAATAGAAGTGAGAATAAGTATGGCTGGAATCAGTGTTTGTGAGACATAATACAGGAATGTATTGAAAACGGCACGTTATTACAAAAATTCGCCGATTAAAAATGCAAATGCGTTTCGATTTATGTCAGCTTTAAATTTTCATTTTCCAGTACAATGTGGTGAATTTAATTACGTGTATTATGTGTATAAGAACGATTGTACACATTGTCGTCGAAATGGTTGACGCACGAGTCACGTTAATGATATTTGTTTACGTACGTACGTGGAAGTTTCACGAACTTCATTTACCAATACGCAACTCGAAGCACCATATTCAACACTCTATGGCGCATAAACAATGCAGTAAGTTGATTTAGCGTTAAGCCTAATGATATTTGCGCACCTGCTCTATCTGACGTTATGATTGCAATTAACTTTCACCCATGTTATGATTTACTCAGTTATAAAATAAATCGCATATAGTAAAATTGCTGCAGAATTATTTGCAGAAATATTCAGCGGTGCGCTATTTTGGACAAAATTGTTTTTATTTTATATTTCTTATATTAAATTTTATTTATTTATCATCTCCCAGAGTTGAAATGTGTGAGATATCTAACAGAAATTCGGATATCAGATACATTTTTATTTTTAGCTACAGAATTCTTGAATTTTCAAAGGAAACTCAATTTAAAATTCTTGTAACGGATAACTCAATGAATATATAACAGTACAATAAAAATAACCATAACTTATAAAGTTTAAGGGATTTATATGTTACATCGGATAAAACAACAGCATTGATAGTAAACGCGTAAATGTTGTGAGTGAAAAAGATGGGACAGTATGCAAAATTAGCAGGAAATTCAAAGTTGATAGTTTCCAGCGACGCCATCAGAGCTGCCGGAAATCTCGTAGTAAACCAGATGCAGCCTGACAATCTCCGCCAGTCGGTAGAGCTGAGTTGTAAGCAGTGGAGAGTAACTCTAGCGAAGCGCTTCCTCCCACCTGGGTTGCCTATGGCAACCATCTCTAGATGCGCGACGAGCTATTAGACTTTCAGAAGGGCGGTTGATCATTGAACACATACCGCGATCCACAGTTTACACATCGTAGACAAATACCCCGCTCTCCCATCTTTATGGTAATACCGTAACCGCATCGGTGTGGTGGTTGTACGACGACGAATGTGAGCGTAAGTTTATTAGAGGGATCACGAAAGCTTAAATTTAGATCGCCCGGCGTATCTGCGCAAACTTTTGGCAATTATGTACTCAAACCTAAACGATTTCGTAGAATAGGTTGCAATGGAAATTCACTGTCTGATATAAAAGTACAAAACTGCTAAAAGGTAAAAGCAATGGAACGGCAAATTGTAGAAAAGCCCGTTCTTGACGAACAAAGCCCAGTAATGTTGAGATCCTTTTTTTGTAGTTAGTATTTCTTAAGTATTTAATATTTTTGACAAAGAAATTTCTAAAACACAAAATTCTACATTTTTTAATTAAGAAAGATAGAACACTCAATTGATTTGTGTTTAAATTAAAATTATGTTAAAAATAAATTCTTTGGTTTCTGTAATTCATAAATACCTATAAGTATACAGAATGTCCCGAAATTCCCGCATTCGGAGTATAGGACATGATACTTTATTATAAAACAAACAATTTTTTCCTTTAGCAAAATTGTCTTCGATAAATAATTTTTGCGCTTATTTGTTAACTTCATCCTGCTCTCCTGCAAAAATTACTTATCGAACGCAATTTTGCTAAAGGAAAAAGTTGTTTTTTGTGTTAAAACGAACAATTTTTTCCTATAGTAAAATTACATTCAATAAATAATTTTTATGGTTACTCGTATAACTTCAACCTGCTCTCCTGCAAAAATTACTTGTCAGACGCAATTTTGCAAAAGAAAAAAGTTGTTTCTTTTAGCATAAAGTATCATATCCTGTACTCCGAATGCGGAAATTTCAGAACACCATGTATATATAAAAGATTAAAAAAAAAATAATTAGAACGCAAATTTTGAAAATAAAATAAAATTATTACACGTTAATACAAATTGACTCCGTTTAATGTTTCCAACTCCATTAGATCGATGTTCTTTTTAAAAGAGAAATTGTAATTAATCGCTAATTCTATCAATTTAGTCTTTGAAAATTTTGAATTTAATTTATCTTAATATGTATCAATTCAATCTGTAGATTTAATCAAAAGCATCATAAACATTTTTTTGAATAATAAAATATGTTCTTCAATTGCGTGAGTGTACAACGGTATTTAATATCGTAATCATGTAATGAATTTATTATGAAAGTATCAATCAGTTTTATCGCAAGACAAATAAAAATTTGATAACACAAGAACACACTTCTCTCGCGGATAAAATTTTATTGTACGGAACTATTGTGTAAAAATTACAAAAGTAAATCTATTTTTCTCTTATAAATATTCATCATTTATTGCTCGATCGGGGCCAAACAATAATACTGAAATGCTTTATTAGGTACTCGATGCAGATAATGCAATCGAGCGAAACAAATCTAGTCGATTAATTCAATCGTTTGTGCGCAACGTTTATTCGCCTATGACTTATTCGTATATGCAATTTGAATAACAACGAGAATCTACAATCACTATATCGCTGCAATATGAATTCTAACGAAAATGATCAATCATAAAAGAGAGAAATAATACAGATCAACTCCATTATTCCAACACAGTAATCAAAAATTTATTCACTCTACAACGCAATATATTCTTTTCGATATGTTAGAATACATACATATATATGTTTCAACTAGATATGAGTACATATAATAGCACAATTCTAGTAGATATGAATAAATCGATAGCTAATACATTTCGTTCATAATTATTTTAGAAATTAAAAGAATCAATAATATCCAAAATACTATCTTCTCGATTTAAAATGTATTTCAATGGCCAACTTTTAAATTAAATTTTAATAATTTATTTACTTTAATTTATGTTTTAAAAAACGAGTATTTCATTATTTATTTATTTAGATTTAGGTATTAGAATAAAAGGTATTTTGATGACGGAAGTAGTCATCATTTTCTATGCATATTTTGATGTATGCCTTTCGTGTTTTATATGTCACAAATCATACTGATATTATGCGTTTGCAATATATATATATATATATATATCTTCGATTTTATGTATTTCTAAAAATATGACAAATTCATTCACATTTATTACGATTTATTCATCATTACTTGTTCGCTATCATTTTATATCTAGCATTATCTATTGATGAAGTCGATAATTCACTAAACACATAACGCAACCTGAAGCTGTTGATAAGTGTATAGTTCTTTAATTTTACTCTTATTATTCAATTCTTTACGTTGCAATGACATATTTCAAGATAACACGACAAAACACACAATATATATTTATGGTCATTATAATGCGTGTATTATATAACACGTTTCTTAAGTATTTTGCAAGCGATTCGTATGTTTCTTTGTTGCTGCAAATACGATTGAGGTTGACATCAAAATCCATATTCATGGAGAAAACACGACCAAATAAATGTCCTAGAATTGGGAGGTTAATTTGTACAGTAACGAAGTGCAGTAATTTTCACAAGCCATCGTTATTGCATTGACTTCTCGTTGCAATGTTTTTGTGAAAGAGCTTGGTGCCGTTCAATACCCAGACCAATTACCAGCTGGGCAAGAAACGTATTATTATGTGTTAACTAAAAATCGTGTACATGGATATAAATATAACGGAACATCGCAGCTGCGTAACATTTAGTGATCTCCGTGAATGTATTAGCTGAGATAAATAAACGCATTATCAGCAGCGCTCAACGAACAGAGTGTGTAGAATAAAAGAAAAAGTAGATAGCAGCATAATTTCACTCCAGTTTTCGCTCGTGAACAGAGTTGTTAAATCCAAAAATAATTTCTTTAAAGCTAAAAATATGTACGCTCTTATAAAAAATATTACTTTTAAATAAATAAATAAAGTACTAAATTGTGAGTTTGATACTTTACTTTATTACAATCGCACACAGTATTGTTCAATTGAATGTTTATTAAGTCTCTTTAAATAGAATATTACGTTATATAATTATGAATAGATCAACAGATCAATCTCTTTTGTCAAAGATAAAGCTGCCTTATGACATTTAATTATAATCTAAGCGGTTTTCTTTTTGCAATACGCGTTTTCCTAGAAACTTCACTTTTTGTCACTAAGCTAACAGCTAGGTAGTAGACCCATTCTGCGTTTGATGGGTGTAATTAGAGAAGTTCCGGACGCTATAAACGTTGCTTCTATCCAAGCTGCCACGGCTCTTGCAATGATTTAATAATATGTAAAAAAAGTCTATTGCAATCACGTCAGTCAAGTACATTATGTTCCTATTATTACATTTGAATCTCTATCCAATTTAACGTTTGCATTTAACTTAAGATTGTTTTGCTATTCGTCATGAAAAAAAAATGTTGGAAGTTATCATCTCGACAATATATGGAAAATAGATTCTTAAACATAAATTTCTTTCAACAAATTATGTTTTCATTTATTATTACTTGTTTCTATTAATAATTTATGTATATTATGTACAATCAACCTATCAGAAAGCAGTGCCTTGGCATTAAGACAAGCAAAGCGACATGTCATGGTGCGAGATCGGTCATGATTCATTCATTATTTACGTGAGCCGGTGAGTTTTTCGAGTTTGCGATTGTCGGATTTTAATAAGCTGAACCAATCAAGTTCTATGTAAGCTCAGTCGATAGCTCGCACTCGGATTGTAATAAATTGGTTGTATTAATAAATACTTTTATTTTTTCTGTAAGTGTCCTACGAACGGAGATATTGCGCAAAGTCCGGATCTGTAACTTTTTATATTAAGTCATTATTGTCATCGTCGACAGAGGAAAATGTACGATTGCAGTTTCTGATGCAAGAGGTGCTAGCGATGCATGGCAGTAAGCGCTGCGATATCTTCTACTGTATCATTCTGCACTTCCTATACTTCACTGTAGAGTTAAGTGAGTGCAAAAAAGTAAGATTATAGACATCGCTCCATTTTGTGATTAAAAGCACTAATCATCCCTCGGAAAGCAATGGCTACCAAGAGCATCTTTATCATGAGAACCTCTTTTGAAAAAAGGCCGTTTAGATCCAGCGTTAAAAACTAAAAGTCCCATATATCAGTGGATACATACAGAAGAGGTCACCACGTCTCTGACAAAGAAACGATAAACTGAGAAGAACAAAAAAAGAAATATTTTTTTAATATGAAAAATTTGAATGTAAAAAATTTGTAGTTCAACGAGTTTATGAGTTTACGAGTTTTTTTTATATTCATCCGACACTAACTAAGACACTGTGTATAATGCATAGGAGAAAAAACTCTTCTGTCTGCTCGTTAAAAAACATTTGATGTAGCAAAAGCCAAATAAAAGTTTACTTAGTTATGCTCTTATTAGATAGATTATATTGTAAAATTAGTAGAAAGTGCGAATCTATTTAATCCTTACGACTTGTATCATTTCATATCAACACTGAAAAAAATTCATGTAATTTTACATGAAAATTACATGTTCATAACTGGAAAATTACCTAAATATGATTGAAAATTTACAATTTCTAATAAATTTCCAATCATATTTAAGTAATTTAGTAATTTTCCAGTCATAAACATGTAATTTCCATGTAAAATTACATGAATTTTTTCAGTGAATACACAAAAATACAGAAATAGATTTTACGAAATACATATTCATACTCAATACTCTGTCTGCAAATATAATCACAAAAATAAATATAACTAGACATAATTAAATACAATTAGAATGACATGTATATAAAAATATATAGTAGTTATGTATTTGCTACATCAAACTATTATTCAGCACAATTCACATTTCCTATTTACTTCAAATTAGTAATGTAGTCGTGATATTCAATATCGCTGCGTTGATAGAGAAATAACACAAAAATGAAAAATTAGTATTTTTGAGATAATAAAAGAAAATCTATTCTAAAAACTAATACCTATATTTTTAATTTTTGACCAATATATTTTGATAAAATATACATTGCAACTGTTGCTTACATGAAAAAGTGTCATAACTTTTACAAGAGATTAAATTTGCACTTTTTTTAAGGTTACAGTTCGAATTTTGAAAACTCATAACATAGTTTTAAAGAATACATTGGATATAACTGAAAGTATAACACGGGAAGAAAGTAAAGAAATTGCATATTCATTGCTTTAATTAAAAAGTTTCAATTCAGAATTTTAAAAATTATTTATTGAAAATTGATAATTTTAAAATATGTCACTTTTCTATCAACGTAACGCATCAATCCTCTGCACTTATATAGTGTTCGTCTTGCAACGTCGCATTTGCTGTAAAAAGAAACTATGAACGCGACAAGAACAGTGAATACGTGATAATGCACGCTGACCGATTCAGGGAAAAATCTCGCAAAAGACCTTCTTGGCTGGATTGAGTTCGTCGTTTCGCTTTTTGTTGTGCAATAGACACAGATCTTTTGCGCGAGGACACACACACACACACGCACACACACACACACATATATATATATATATATCTCAGCATTGCAGGATGGAAGGAGTAAAGCGATACTACGGTGGTTCGAGACAGGACGATTCTGTATCAACGTCGAAACCATTTTCAAGATTGGCGAGATACCCTGTCGCGTTGTACACCATTCGTCGCTTCGAACGTATGTCGAAGTGGATGGCATCGAGCAAGGATGTTACCTCGGCGGGTCAGAGCGGATGAGAGAAGTTATCACACAAAAAACGTCCCCCGTCGCTGAACGACACGTAGCCGTATAATATTTTACGAGGGGATCGTGAGTGTCCTTTATATCAGTTCACTTACAACTCGCTGTTGTCTCGTAGTTGCTGTTCGCTGCCGTTGCACCTCCTTATACCTCGTACTGCATCTTTCTCTTCTCTCGGTGTTACCAACGATGAGCACCCCGTTCCGCCACAGGCCCACCTTTTCTTTTTCTCACAGCGTCAGCGTTGTCCTGGTCAGTCCGAACTCCCTTTTGTCCTCGTCATCCAAGACTTTTCTTTCATTCCAGCCCCTCTTTTTCTCATCCCCGCGCATGTTTCATCTCTTCATGCCTAGTCTCTTCAAGCAACCGGAAGCGCTCCCGAGCGTCTCACTCTTGCACCTCCGCCGTTCCTTAGAAGCCCGTCGGCATTTTATTACCAGCCCCATTACCCCCGAGGTAACCCCGCGCCTGCCATTTGCTCTGTAACACTCCCCTGACACCTTCAGACCTGTCTTGCTACACGATATTTTACTGCGTGTTTACGACGGGACACAATTATTACTAACGTTCGCTCGCACTATGTCGCTTTGCCAAGTAGGTAAACATTTAATTTATTTAATTGCTTGCACGGATCTACCCGTACTTATTCCTGACTGTCATGCACGTGATGCAATCTACCTGGTCGGTGTTATTACACAATGAGAATATCGGCCGTAATAGACTAAACTTCTCTGGAATAAAGCGCATAAAACGCATTAAACTAATATCATCGCACTTTAAAAGAAAATGTTTAGAATAAGAAAGTAAAATAAAAGATATTTGGCGGATACAATAATATTAATAAAGATAATTTATTTGCTTTTAATGCTCTTTCATTCAAAATTAGGCGATAACATTTCGGGTAAAAATTCCAAGTTTGAAATTTTTACACAAATTTCACTAATTTAAATGTAAATGTCTAGCAGTTACATTCTAATAGTAGTTATAGTAAGCTATTTAATTAACAGAATGTACTAGTAAATGTCCGATTCTCTCTTTTGCAAAAAATATAAAAGGCAGATACTTAATTTTTTTTATACACACATGTGTATAATTATTTTTAAAGAAACGTGTGCGTTATTCTGAAAATAATTTCATAATATTTATCCTTTTTTAAGCAAATATAACTGATCAATTAATTATGAGCTAATGGAAATCTGAATTGGATTTTTGCTAAAAAAATAAGCCAAGAAGTGAAATATTAATAAAATAAAAGTATAATTCTAAAGATAAAATAATGCAAATAATATTTGTACGTGATTGCACTTTCATTCAAGAGGTCATTCTATCATTCTCTTTGCGACGCTCGTTTTCACTTGTTCGTACTCATTGTGCTTCACCTTGCGAGAGATACAATGCAGATTTATACCTCTCGTGGATGCTTTCGGTTGAGTGCGCTAACACAGATGAAACGAAGTTGGTGTAGCGCAGTAATTCGCTTAACCCCTTAACTGACGACGTGGTGCCTGTAAAACACGGTGCGGGTCGCCGAATCACCAAGCATTCTCTCTGGCTTTGTTATTAATTCTCAACCTTGTGCATACAGAATTAATCTTTGGCAAAGGAATTCTCTCGAACGTATCGACTGTTTCTCTTATACCATTTAAATACTACCGCGTATTATATAAATAATATAATATGGTAGAGAGTTTTGAGATATACAATTACCGATACAATAATGATATTTTAAAGAGAGACTAAATTAATTTTATTTCATTAATTTTGGCCTATATCATTAAATTGCATTAATAACATATTTTATAAATACAAATTAAAGTTGCAATTAATTTATTTAAGCGGACATCGTTAATGAGTTTGATGAACGCTTCAAGATTATTTTACGTAAATTATAACAATTGAGTTGAAGCAATTTGCGCGTTCTTATTCGCGGACTCTTTAGATGCGCATTGGAGACCAATCTTCTGGCAGTGTAAGAAAAATCTGAATCTACGGCTTCTTTCAAAAGTGACGCTCGAGCTTTTAAAACTCCTCTTAACGTTCCACGGGTGGAGGAGGTCGGGTCGACGACGAGAAAGCAGTTTTATCGGCACGAAAGCGAGGTGCAAATTTCAGCTAACCTGCGCCCTAAGAAGCCCTTTGAGCTCGAAGATTCTCGTCTGGGTATCACAGTTACGTTCTACCTATTTGTGGCCGCCGATAAAATATCGTAAACGCAATGGCGACAGGATAAGATCCGTAAATGAGAGTTACGCTTCACTGAAAACGATGGTTCGATTCGAGCTTTAAAATCGTGAGGAGAAGATAACTTAAAGGAGCGCGCCGAGTATATATACGTAACAGTAAAGTCCGACAGAGAAAGCTGACGGTACTCGGTCGAGGAATAATTCGGCGATTTGCGTGATCGTGCAAAAGCCAAATGCAGGAAAGCGGGTACGAATAATGTGAAGGCGCGCCGATATAGCTACCGATATGAGATCGTTGAATGTGGGCCAGGAATGGTAATTCGCGGGAGAAATACTAAAGGGAAGATTATTTTGTAGCTATCGTGCGCGACGATTAAGGGAATGTAACTGCAGCGAGAGCTCCGTCGAATAGTTTCGGTATACTTGTTCCCGATCGCTTAACAAACGGGTCGCACGGTAATCACGCAATAATTTCTTAAACCCTGTATGTGTGTGTGTGTATGTGCGCGCGCACCGTCGACACAAACGATATTTATCCTTAGACTTTTTCCCCTTAATTGCCTCCATTTTAACGTCGGTTGTGTCTTGTACCGTGCAACTTTATCTACGTCATTATGTAATCCTAATCTTGATTCTCAGTGCAATTTGTTTCGCGCGCCAGTTACGCTTAAAAGTAACTCTTGCGATTATTATCGTCAAAATTGTTATTATTGTTATTAATAATCTTGTCAAGTTATTAAAATTGTTAGATTTACTTATAATATTAAGCGCTTGAGAGAATACCATGTCGCAACGCGTAATAAGCGCTTTCCGACGTTATAATCTCTTCCTCTAATCCTCCGCCCGTCTTTCTTCTCATTGTTTCCACGTACTATCCTCCTGTGCCACGCAGAGAATCTTTTCTGTCCGCTTTTTATTCTTATTTTTTTTCTGAACAAACTTTATAATTTCTAAAATTTGAGATAATAACAGGTACTACGAGGAATATTTAAGAAAATATTTTAATATAAATTTTACATTTTAAAATGTCAATATTAAAGATATAACTTTAAAATGCGTTTAATAAATATTATTAATAGTTATTAAACCTTTACATGAATATTTTAATTATGATTCTCGCAATATTAACAGTACTAAAGTACTATACATATCTATGTATTGTTATTCTAGATTTTTTCATGTTCATAGAGATGCTCTCAAGAAAAAACTACTATGTTAACGTCATGCTCCATTATACACATAATCATGCGTAATATTACATATTTTTTAAAAATAAATATTTTAAAACAACTTACAATATTATTCTCTTGATTATAAGTAAACATAAAATTTAAAACAAATTATATCCAAATTTTATTACATTTATAAGGAAAGAACAGGTTTGTTAAAATATCTAAAAATTTAATTAGATATAGATGTGAAAATAATTTTGTTAGACCATCAAAATAACTACATAGGACACTCAAGCTGGTTACTATATGTATTGTCAAAACTTTTTACAGCATTGCTCATTATACTTAAGCGTTCTATACAGGGTGTTTCCAAATTAAATGGCAAAACTTCGGGAGCGTGTAGAGGAGTAAAAAACTAAGAAAAAAAGTCCTATAGACATATGCTCGTTTTTGCTCCGTTTCAGAGAAATCGAAAAAAAATGTTTACATTTCTTGCCATATCTAGCACCGACATATTTGATTACATTTTCCACTTTCTGTTATGAATTTGTCAGTCGCTCTTTGAAAGCCTTTAACAGTAGATGAATTTTGTCTTTTGCAATATGCCGCGTACGTATTCTAATAGTGAATATGCTGATATGGTTTTTGTATACGGTTTCTGCAACGGTAATGCTTTAAAGGCGGTGCGAGAATATGCACGACGATTTCCAAACAGAAGAGTGCCAAACCGAAGAGTGTTTATGTTGACATTTAATAGATTGCGAGAGACTGGAACATTTTCAATTCGACAAGAAAACAACCGATTTCAAGCAGCGTTACGAAGAGATTTGCAGGCAGGGAATCGTATTTTACAACATTTTGACAATCATCCTGAGACCAGCGTTCGGAATGCGTCGGCTGTATTGGGAGTGTCACCACAAACAATTTGGCGAACTGTAAAAGGAGATAATCGCTATCCCTACCACATTCAAAAAGTGCAAAATTTATTACCTCAAGATCATTGGAACAGATTGAACTTTTGTAACTGGTACCTTCAGACATGCCACAATGATATTTTATTTCCATCTAAAATAATGTGGTCAGATGAGGCAACATTTACCAGAGGTGGAATAATTAATCAAAGGAATTATGGGCTCATCAAAATCCCAGGTCTGTTAGAGAATACAAATTTCAGCAAGAGTTTTCTGTTAATGTCTGGCTTGGAATTTGGAACGACGTTTTAGTG
>NW_017257294.1:3950725-3987268 GCF_001594055.1 Mycetomoellerius zeteki
TTTTTTCGTGATTTCCTGCGAAACAAAGCAAAAAGGAGCATATGTCTATAGGACTTTTTTTCTTAGTTTTTTACTCCTCTACACGCTCCCGAAGTTTTGCCATTTAATTTGGAAACACCCTGTATAATATTGATAGACAAAAATTATTTTCAGATCTCTATCTGACTAAATTTTTAAATACTTCAGCAAAATTGTTTCCGTACTTTTAGCAAGAATAATTGTAGATAAGTTAATAGATATCATGGTTGAATGGAACTGATTATCAATCGTACTAATAGCGTAAAAATTCTTTCTTAAAGTGATTTGTAGTGTCAATCGTGCGATTCTTATGCATTTTGTGAATGCACACGCTTGATACTGGAAGACTTTTGACTAGTGCTCTGGGAAGAGAATAAAGGTCGACCGAATATCTAAAGAAAAACGCAGCAAGCGTGAAATACTTCACTGCAGAATTCGTTGAAAGGCGCAAATGGAAACCTCACTCTCGTATGGTGAAAGGTAACGACATTCTGCCGAGATATATCTCGATATTGTGCCTGGATACAATCTATAAAGTATATACGTTCGATAGCAGCGATAAAAGTCGAGCAGTCCAAGAAGACGGTCTGGCAGGTACTTCAGCCTCGAGTTGCTCAAGTACACCAAAATGTCATGACTCGACATGCGATAACCTTAGACAAGAATTTCTATGTTCTGCATCATATAAAACAGATTGTCTAGATTACATTACTAAAGGCATGTAGTAAAATAACGTTATGCGATCATAAATTTGATAATAAATTTGTACGATGTTTTCATGGCTACATTGGGATTATTTGAGATATATGTGTATTGATAATGAAACATTAAAACTTGATTATTCATATAGGAATGCATTAAATAATCAATTTAAAATGTATCTATGTTATCACAAGTGATTTTATCATTTCTATTATTATATAATAATCACAAAATTAGAATTAAAATAAGATGTCTCAAATATTAATTTTAGTGACTCTAAAATTTCCACATCGATTTTTCTATGATGTAAAATAATTTTTTGTTTTTATTGTATACTTCAAACAATAAAATTTCTATCGTGGAATAAATCAATTCATTTACTTAAATGAATAACGTATACGCGGTGTTTGAGAATAAATTGGAAACTGCACCGCCTGCAAAATATTTACTAAAATTTTATTGGTAAATTATGTGACGCTCTTGTCCACGTTCCTCTAAAGCGCATTAACGACGCTTTAAAATCAGTTTGCGTACTTTTATTCAACATTGCCCTTCGAGGAGTAAGCTTTAAGGTACGAAATCGATTTTCCGATGCCTCTCATGGAAACCGCGTTGAATATACATGTTCACCGCTACGAACCGATCGACCTCATCCGCATTCTAATCAGACCTTACTTCACACGGCCAGAAACAGCTTGCTGAACTTTAACTCGTTATCCTCGTTGACCACAGAAATGTCCTGGTTGGTTTGGCACTGCCGACCGATTCAACCAAACTCGATTGGGAATGTTTTTGACGTTGAAACCAATTAAAAAAAATAGCTCAAGTCGTACAGAGACTAACGACTACCAAATGAAAAGTGATCGGAAAACGATACAAGCTGCACCGTGTAAATGCCATTCTTATTTGTGTGCGTGGCAATTTTTTGTAGTCTCTACTTTTCTACTGTATAATATAAGAAAATTATTGTGAAGTTTAGTTTAAGCAACTATTATACTCTTTTTTTTAATATAAAGAATCTTTTCTTGTATTCTTTACTATAAATATCAATTATCTTTCATTATCGTGGTTACCTATGTGAATGACAATTAGCAGAAGTCTTAATACGCCAATATACATTTCTCACGGAGCAGTAAAAGCAAAGCAGTACTGACGTTATCGTTATTGTCATTATTCGAAAATAGCGAAAAATGAAATTTTGTTGCTAGAATCCACATCTTTTCACGACGTAATAAAACAAATAAAAGTCATTATTACTTTTAGTATTATTACTATCATATTCGTGAGCATGCCGAGAGAATCTTGATGCGCGTGATGAGATGTGGCGCAATGCTATGCGACGTGACGCGAACGACGAATGTCTATTCTGTCCTAATCCTTATATGTGTAATTACGCTGTGACAGATAATAAGCTAAAGTCGTTAATTTGTCAGACTTTGATGCGCGTCTCTATGAAATTAGCTAGAGATTAAGAGGCTGAGAGCAATTTTGACTAGAGTGGAATTGTCTGCCGGTAGACGAAGTCCCTTGGAATCTGGAACTATCCAGGATCAGCGGTAAATGCAACGGGATGCTGGGTCGAAGTCCTCGAAGTGGCGAAAGGACGACAACGAGACGACGTCGTTAGTAGGGCGGGCTCTAGCTAAGCTACAAACGCCAAGCTATCCAGACACCGGAAATGGACGGCGTGGTACCGGCTGATGCGCACGTACCCGTAACAGCCGTGCATTTGGTGTGCTTTTCCACCGGCTTTGGAAATCGGAATGAACAGTGTATTCTTGAGAAAATCGTAAAATTAAATGCAAACAGGAATAGGAGAGGACCATGGTAAAAATGTTCGCCGCGTAGTTTATCAGTTCACGGATTACTTTAAGAAACGATCCATTCGCCTTTGATATATACCGATCACTCTTTTAAAGTAGATTACACTAATAGATAGTATTATAGAAGATTTTATTATAGATTATTTATCATTTAAATTAAATTATGCATCCTGATAATATGCGCGCATTTTCTATACTATGTATAGGTATAATAGTATATTTACTTTTGTAGTGTTATATAAACTAAATTACGGGTTACCATATTTCCATGCATATTCGATGGGCGACTGTTGTATATGTTGCAAAGCAGCACATATGGCGTGTTTCTTGCACCATACTTTGCATGATAATATGTTTGTATTATGTAAGTGGTTTCTAAGATGATAATATCTATAATATGAAATACTTTACGAAGTAGGAACAGTATGAATAATGAAATTTTGGAAAAAATATAATATAAAATTTTGTGCAGAAATTTTTGGTTTTCATATGATAATTTGCAAATATTTGGTCAGCTTTAATATTTTCTTATCTAATTAATTTTCCAATTTCTTAATGTATTGTTCTTGAAAAAAAAATAATAAATCTTTCTTGGAAAATTATAAAATAAATTTTGTAAATTAATATATAATTTAATAATTGTTATAATTTAAGAATTGCACTTCTTTCTTTGTTTTTTTACGATGATTTATACATATAATTAAAATATAATTTCATATAACGTGAATTTGATTCGAACTAAAGACGATGCGGATATATCCGACTTTTTTATAGCATCAAAAGATGCAATACGATGAAAATCTAATCGCAACGAGCCTCTCCGAATAGCGAGCATGCCAAAGCGTGCTTTCCCCTCCTTCAATTTGCACCTAAGGTCCTGGTGTTCGTGAAATACCTCCCCTGAGGAATGCACTCCTCCGTTCTCAAGATTTTCTTCACATAAATAATTTTCAACTGGCATTTCATCCCTATTTTTGCTCTTTCAAGCTGAACAAACAGTTCTCTGATTATGTAACGCACATGCCGTTACAAATGCGATAATAATAATTAAAATTTAAAAAACGGAGGAAATTAAATTACTTCATAAGAAAGGAATTATGTTATAAACCGAGAACTGTGCATACTTACCTAAAAAAAAAAAGATATTTAAAAATTTTTCAGATCAGATAATAAACATTACAAAATGCGAATATTTATTCTCTAAATTATTAAGCGATATATTTTTAAAGCTCGATTTATACATATAATTTGTGAAATTATATATTTTATAAAAATAAAGTTTAAATGATAACTTACGTATGTATGATTTAATGAATGATTTAATGTAAATATCGCACCAAACTTAAAAGACTCACGAAAATCACAATTTATCGATGGAAAATGTCGCTCTTCTCTGCATTTGGTGAGTATAAAATCCACTTTACCGCATTTTACGGAAATAACTTGTTTGCCGGGTAAGTCGCTCGAAGGGATTCTCTTCATGCAGCCGCGCGTCTGCAGCAACGACGGCAGACAGCGTCGACGAGTCGCGGTCATGCTGCTGTTTAGAAATTTAATGCAACCACCGCGCGTTTTCGGACGCGCTTTCGAAAGTAGTTTGCGATATCGTAAATCACAATCGCGTATATACCCGTCGAGCCCTGCGAATTGTGGGTGGGCGTAATGCATTCGTGTGCGTATTGCTCGGCAACTCGGTAATGTATTCGCAAGAATATAACGTATCGATGTCGAATCCTCCATCGAAAAATAACCACGTCGTAGATATGCGTCGAGGGGCAAACGAGAGGTGGGATGATGCGACGGGGGAACGAACGATCGGAGGATGAGCGACTACGAGTTTGAAAGTGGTATCGTGGTGAAGTCGCGAGCAAAAAGGACGACGTTTGTACGTTCTGTACATCCGTGTGCACGATTTCTTCGCGTGTGCGTGAGGCAAAAAGGATGAGAACCGGAAAAAGTCGGCCCGGAGGGAAAGGTTCTATGGAGGGAGCGAGCGAGTTTCTGTTTTTCGCGGAGACCGTGCTTGCAGACCGCGAAGAGACAAACGCGAGCGTTATTAGCCGAAATTCTTGTACACATTGTTATCCGTTTTTTATTGCATAATATTGTTTCACAGAGAAAAGGTGAATGCATAGATGTGTAATTCATCTAGCTATTAAATTGGAGAATATTAGAGATATAAGCGTTAACATCTCATTAAAATATCTATTTAAGCTTAAACTATGAAAATGTGACTTTGCAGAATCAGATATGTAAATTCACACAGAAATATTTAAGCACTAAAATTCGTTTTGACTAAATATAGGATTTCTCTTATTTAATTAAATTCGTGACTTTGATAAACTATATATTTTCTATCCAGAGGATTATTACTACATAATAAGTCTTCGTAACATATTAGAAAATATGCCAACAAGAGCCTTGTCTGTGGATGACTATGGATTAAATATAAGATGCTTAATCTATTCATATTTGCAAATTTTATTACGATCGTAATTAAAACTTTTTGCATTCCTTTTAAAGCTATTACAAGCTCACTATCTCTTTTTCTTTCCCTCTCTCTCTCTCCCTCCCTCTTTCTCTTTCTCTGTCTCTTTCTCTCTCTTTCTTAACACAAGGTTACTAGTTTATTAAAAAATAAGTTCACGCTATAGAGAAAATTATTTATCTCATTAATAATAAGCTTCTCTGGTCGCTACAAAATCTCTCCAAGATAGCCGTAATAACTTGACGTGTTATTACTCCAATTCTACCCTAAAGACCACATCAAAACTATCATTACCAATTTAATATGATTTAATATGGTAGGGTTTCAGCTAAAAATTCAACGTAGCCGTCTATATTCTCAATCCGAGGTTCAAGTAATCGATCAGAGAGAAAAGCCCAGTCACGAGAAGGGCGGATGCATTTGTATTTCCCTGAAACACGCTGATAAAGAGCGAGGGAAAGGGGAAAGGAGAAGAAAAGATGCAAGAGTAAAAGGACAAGCGAGTGGATGGGGATCTCATCGTGAATCCCAACGGGAACGGACATTCTTGAATATTCGTAGACGGAAAATGCATTCCGTGCAAGTTCATATGCGTACCACACACCACCGTATACGTATATAATATAAACATTATACACGTATACTATATCCACGTATATATCCAGCAGCGTTTCGGAAAAGGGACAGCTCGCGCGGCTGTTTAAATTACTAAACTTTAAACTTTCACTCACGTATGCAAACTAATGCAAACTGGAGGCTTGTGGAAGGAACTGCAAACAGCTCGCTCGGGACTCTCTGCTACCATCCACGTTTCCAGAACGGGTTCTCCACTCGACACCCTCTAACCTCCGCCCGACTTCTCACTCTCCTTCTCCCCCCCCCTCTCTCTCTCTCTCTCTCTCTCTGTCCCTCTCCCTCTCATATAAACGCCCCCGCTTTTCCCTAGCGTGTTCATTCTCGTTCTCTGTCGTCGCACATTTCGCGGCTTCGTTATCTATATATCGGGTATCCTAATTTTCATGCCAGCTCGCGGTAGCGGTCGTCCATCGCTTTATCCTTGCGAATATTTTCGCTTAACCGAATGAAGACCGAGTAAAGCATGTCATTAAAAGCGAGGTGGTATTCATTCCTGCGACTAGGCGGCGGCCGGTGGTTAGGCAAGTTCAACATACTCCTCTCTCAAGCTTTGTTGTAGACAAAACGATTTACTGGTGTTGCTGTAAGCGCTCGTTCCTAACATCATTGGGCTTTGCGGTGGGTACGTATGTTTAAGTTAGACGCATTCTCGACTCAGGAAAACGAATAAATGATAAAAAACGGACAAGCTTTTACGTGATGGCCCGGATTATTTGATCGCATGACAAATATTTCAATGATCAAGGATAATGAATAAATTTTGAAATCGGACAGTTGCGCATCATTATCAATTTTTCCGATATTAATCACGGCGTGCGATTCATTAATGAATTTAATGAACGAATCAGAGTTTTGCGAGATGCATATATGAACAGTGTTCGCTGCGGCTGATGCAATTGCGGACAATATAATGCATCGAAAATTTTGCATAATGCATAACATGAAAATGGTATGCGCCGTTACTCCGCTAAACCCACATACCATAATGCACACTTTGTTAAACCTCCCGTTAAATGTAGGATATTTTATTCCGTATAACTGTCAGAAGTTTTCAAAAAGAAATCTGTCGTGAATAAAGTTTATACATACTTATACACACTTATTGAATTATATATTCACTTATTGAATGTTTATTAGCAATTTATTAATTTATAAATATTTATGATATTTCAGTTGTTAATAGAAAATTTAATAATAAATTAATAATAAATAAAATTTTTTAAGTACGAGCTTGATTGCTTATAATAAATATATTAATTTCTTTGAAACGTCATATTGCTCAAAGATATTTTTGGAGTCTGTCAGGTAATTATAAAATAAAAGATCTTCATTTTTAAAAGTAAAAATTTATGATGTTCTATAACGTAAATGTATCTTAAAACGTAATCTTAGAACGTCTCAGCTGCAAAATTGTTATATAATACTTATTATTATAAATACTTTAAATTATTTATTTAATAATTCAGTTTCTTTTCAAGAGTTTTTATTCGCTTTTCTCTTAAAGTTCATTTCTTAGTTTGCAGTTCTATAATGTAACGCTTGAGACCTAGCTAATCATATTAATCGAATTTTCTCGCTGATCGCGGATTGCGCTTCGAATCGGAAGGAAGCTTGCATCAGTCGAGCTGTAAGTCAGCATGTCCCGTAACTTGTAAGTTAATCGGTACACCGTGGAGATATCGTACAGGAGCCGTCTATATACGCCGAAGGCTGTAGGGAGCCAACGATAAGTCAGCGAAATTATCGAGATTGTCTTTCGAAGTTACCGTGGTGGTGGCGGTAGCGGTGGTGGCGGCGGCGGCGCCGCTTTGTGGGTAATTTAGCGCAAGCCATAAGTAATAATCGATGCCATGCGAGTAGTGCGGTATATGTGGTGAGCGCTAATAAGGACCTGCATATACCAAATGTGAGTGCACATACATACACGCCAGTCTGTATAGTACATGTACCAATACCACGCCGACATTCCGTAATGGATGTCAGTTGTAATTCATAGCCTAATGCATAAACGTCCTTGTCGGCTATTAAGGGTAAGATTTAGCCCGAAAATATACCGGAAAATTAAATGATATCGTAGTTTTCTGACTCAACTTTCTTTTCTTTGTACAATCATTCTATTACATTAGCGTAGATTTTCAAGTAAAAAATGTAGACGTGTAATGCAAATAAATTTTAAATTTAATTGCACTTTTTAAACGTAAATTTAATATTGTATGTTAAAATATTCGTTATGCTATGCCATTATAAATGCTTATAAATTGAGCTATCAAACAAGAAGTATCTTTTTGAATTTTTTATAAACATTGTACTTGTTTGTGTTGTTTTAATCATTTTTAGTCATTTTTTATTTTTGTAAACGAAGAAAATATTGCAATATTGCAACTATATCATTGTAGTGACGCTGACGAGTAATATTAAAATATATATACCTTATAGAATTTCGATGATAATAATGTCAAAATTTAATTATAAAGCAAAAATTTTACCTTTTTTGTCTGTCTTATTTGCAACAAGTTTTTCGTAAAAACATTTTTATAGTTTAATAACAAATAAATTCCTTATGGCAAATCTTATAATGTGATTTTTTGCAATAGATCATATCCTTTAATTATTTCTTTAATCGTTATCAATCCTCTATCGATAATGTCGGACTTTAAAGATATGATTTTTTAATTGTGAATTTATATAGGTAGATTTAAGTCTATAAAAAATAAGTATAAAATACAATTCAACTTTTGTGATAGTAAAACCGCGTTTATGAAACTGTTACAAGTATGTAAGAATTTTTTCAGATCTTTATGCATTCAATGTATTTAAAAACTTGTACTGATACTCGGAGACCCAGGTTGCAGATGAAGGGTAAAAATTTCACATTGCCGATGGAGGATTCAAATAGTAATTATTGAAATAAAGTTATGCTAAAATACAAAAGCGCTAGTTATATTATGAAAGTTATTTAATTACTAAAATTAGTGGGTAACGCAAGTGTGATGCATGTGTTATTAATTATAGCAAAGTTTTCATAACAGTGTCTCCTCTTCAATTATTGTGTGATAAGTTTAACTTATTAAGACAATGTTGTGCATCAAAATATTATAATTACTGAAATACTACCGTAACTAATAAAGTATTAAAATTTTAAGAATTTCAAGATAAATAAATGATTGCATATTATTAAATTAATATTTTAATTAACATTTTCTGTAATTAACAATTTCTCATTCGAATGATTCTACATCGTAAAAGCCCAGACGACAATTTCGCTTGATTTATGTTTTGAATACAGAATATATGCGGCTCGGTTACTCAAATGAATGATATTAACATTAACAACGCTGCAAATTATCTAAACACAATTATCTAAACACACTCTCTTTAGATTTTATTTTGTATATTATTATTTATATTTATATTATATATAGGTATTTAATTATACTAATGAACATGCTATTAGTATTTCCGATGTATACACTCTCATTTTCGTTGTATACTCTTCTTAAATTCGTAAAATTATAGACATTTTATAACTTTTTTATGTGACAACTAACAATAAAACATTGATAAAGATTCTTTTATCTAAGCCATAATATAGTTACATTTGATTGCATTAAATATAAAAAACGATTTCTGAAAATTTGTTTTTGCATCGTTTACGTATTTTTAAAGTGCATGCTTTCATATGCAAATGATCACTTCATTGCACATGATGTTTATCGCTGCGAATTTCCATTTTTCATTCAATGTGTGTTATAGTTCAATTCTTAATTAAAACTTTAATGATATCTAAATACATTAAATTTAATGAAATGTTATAAAATATTTTAATTCATAAAATTTTAATAAAACGTATTAAGTCTCATAAAAAATTCGTAATAAACCAAAATCTGTTAAAATATTTCCACAAAAATACACATTAAATTTTTAATAGAATGTTTCATGTTTGTTATACATTTTCATTTAAAATTATACGAATAAATAAATTGCTATAAACTTAATTTTCACTATAACAAAATATTCATAATAAATTAGTAAAATAATGAAAACTTTCTGCAATACATGTATAAAGAGCTTGCTTTTTCAGAAATATTTCAATTAAGAAAATATAAGTACATAAACTATTATAATTAAAAGATTGCATTTAAGCATATTTCACAAAAGAGAGAGGAAGAAATATATAGAAGATTACTATTTTAAGAACAAATTTCTTCTCAAGACATAATTTTTTACAATCGTATACATTTTCCAAGCTTCATTTTTCAAATTTGTTACTGTACCGTGCAGCACATGTCCATTTCAACCGCGGTAATATTTAATACTCTTATTACAGAGCGCTGAACGCGATAAGTTGGTCCGTTATTAATTTTAAATGAAATGGACTGAAACGTAATTAAAAAGAAAAAACGGTCGCCTGGCGATGAAAGTGGCTGAAGTAAATGGCTCGTCTCTTCGGCACGAATTAAGATCGGCTGAAGCAAGACATTTTCGGAAGCACGATCTCTTTCTCCTTGAATAAATTATTCATGATTTCAATGGATGATTAATTGGGGCTTTAAGTTGAGAGATTATTAAGAAGACAAATGACATTGATAAGAAACGTTGCTCTATATTTATACAAATCACTTCTTTTCAAAATGTATTATGATCGTTAAAAAGAAGATGAGGAATTAGGGAAAACTCATAAAAATTTGTTGGTGCTTACTGATTATGCCATCAGTCTGCTAAATGTATCTACATATATCGTAGGATATAATTTATATGTTGGAAGTAAATTCCACGCGAATAGAAAATTTAATATCCACGAGAGACAATGCTTATGAAATTCTCTAGAGATTTAATCGTTGATAACATATTTTGTGCAAAGTATTATTTTAATATGCAGTAATAGTAGGAGAGAGAGAAAGAGAGAGAGAGTAGAATTCACTGACTAATAGTTGCATCAGATTTTACGATTATGCCACTTATACATACGAGCGTCATTCAAACATTTTGCAGTTACATCATCTATTTGCACGCATGTACGCGATTTAGTTTAATAATTAATTAAACATCTCTTTTTGTGTTTTTTATAATAACAAAAAAAGTTCACACGTATAGCATTCAGTTGCAATATAAGCGTAATATGTTACGCAATATTATCATGATTTAGTAAAATATCCTCTCGTTTAATTTCATCACATATCGTGTAATGACGTTGGAAATGCATATCATTAAAACTGTTATCTCGCGATAACACACATTGCTTATTATATATAAATCATTGAATATATTATATCGTTTTTTAAATTCGAAGAAGATCATTTATACGAGAATTTTTGTAACTTTACGTTTATTATTTTGTATAAATTTATTGCATAGATTTATTCTTTTCTTATGCTAGAAAAAATAATTCTACAGATTTCTTATACAAACGATTCTATATACATATAAAAGGATTCGCAAGAAAGTATTGATATAATAATTACTCTCTATTGAAAGAAAACGGAAATTAAATAAAATGTACGAAGATATATCCATTGAGTTCTGATATTCCGGAAATGGTTTCTCGGTAACTCGATATTGCAATCGTAGATAATATAGATGTATATCTGCAAAATCTTTATGTCCGAGCAAGCAAGTCTGTTATTCATATTGAATATTTGCTACAAGACTTGATATAATTTTGTGCTCGCTCTAACTTTCCTCTCAACGTAGATAGAAGATATACCGTGTCTCATCGACTGAAATTCTCTCTTTGAATATATATCATTGAACTTGTTGCTATTACGTAGGTACGTATGTACAGTTACTTGGATGTTACGTAATTTACGTGCAATTAAGACAGCATCTTCGTGGAAATATCGCTATACTCAGAAGTATTTCTGCGACCATTAATATACAACATGTATGGCTATATTAAATTTAATCGATGTTTTGTCTATCATAATGAAAAAAAATTATTGTGAAAATATAGCGCCGCTTATGCAACTTCACTGATTTGACCTTTTTCCGCTACATGTGGTACATCACGTACGATATCAGTACGAGGAAATTAAATGCGCGACTTTTCTCGCGAGCTAAAACATGCAATCATAACGAACGACATTTCTTTCCCTGAATACGCGCTATTAGTCGCGGACATTCCTGATTTACATTTAAACCGCAATTTTACCTAATCGCTGACTCAAATAAGCGGAAATGCAATTTTCCGTTCGTAATATGTTGTAAATGAGGAGAGGATTCCCCTTTATTTTGCGTCACAAATTGATTGATGATGAGTCACATGGTATGGTTAGCAATAAAAATACCTGTGGCAATCAATTTCGAATTCTATAAGGAGTATAAGGAAAATCAATTCGAAATTAACGGGTAAAAAGCTAAATTGAATTATTGCTCAATCGAAATTAAAGGTAGTACATCGATAATTAATTGATTTTTGTAGAAACCTACTTTTGTAAAATTTTTACTTTAGTAAAAACCAATAGTTTTTACTAAAACGTAAAGTTGAAATCAATTACCATCTGTTTAAATTATACATTCTGATTGATAATTTCGACTAAAGTTACTAGCTTAAATTAATTATCTTAGAAAACTCCACTTTTATCGAGTTGGAAAGTACGGGAAATAGTTGCACATTGTTTGAAAGTATTGATTGATTTTCCTTGTTTGATATTATTCGGCGGTAATAAAAAATCGTTAATTATGTCGACCTTGGAAATTCCAATTATGACGTGCTTATAACGTGCTCAGGTTTAACCTGTTTCGAAGCGTTCACAAATGCTGTTTTACAAGTGTGAAGGCCACAATCAAGTACATAAACGGAGTCACGCATATGCCAGCGAGATGACTAATTTTTAATGCATGCATTTCTTAAGTCCATCACACACAAAATAACAAGCTGTTAGCTGCACTCGGCGTAAAGACGTCATATTGATTTACAGAAAATGGTCATTAATTCAGCGTAGGGATGTTCCGATATAATCGATATTTTGAAATATCGTATCATTACCCCTTTTGAAATTTGATATTTGCATCGAAATTTTTAGTTTCCGTATCGTAGCATATCGGATTTGGAACGTATTGGAAGATATTAATTGATATCAATTGATACAAAGGTTGTATTTCCAAAATTCAACATAAACGTAACAAGGATGTCAATTCGGGGACAGTTTACGACATAGCGATCAACGCCATCATGAATAATATTAAAAGAAATTTTATGTTTCACATTATCTTTGTTAGTTGATAGACTTATATGTATAAAATGACGAATATATAATATGTATTGTATAAAATGTATAAATGCATAATTTTTTATTCTCATCAATCTTTCTCCCATTCTCATTTGTGTATGTATAAATTTACTAAAATATTTATAATTTTATTGATAAATTAGTGAATTTACCTAGTGATTTTTTTTCAATTTTTCTTTAAAATCGAAAGTTCGTGCTCTCCACACGTCTCTATATAATAAAATATGCAAAAAAAGTAACGATATTCCCGAATATTGAATCAATTTCCAATCAATACATTGCCGTATCGATATTGCGTATTTCGATTCATATTTATACGAAATATCGATACCTCTATGCTTCTCCGCATCTCTAGTTCAGCAGCTCATATTTTTATTATAGACACAATAAATACCATCACGTGTTATATTGTTTAATTTTATGTATATAATGTATAAAATTAATTACAAAAATAATTTAATTTTCTTTTTTTAAGCAAAAAATTCATAATATATCATTTAAATGTTAAAAAAAAATAAATGGCGCTAGAAATTTTTTTTATCCATCAGGCATCGCTTGATCAACTAGGACAAACAATACATCATAATCCAGATTAACGTACTGGAAGGACCTCTATATGAATTATTCATGTCATTTAATAAATACGCAAAGTGATGTAAAACAAATCGAATAATCTAGTCAGTGATGTATTCTGATATAGCGTTCTTTATTTATTCGCGCAGAGGGCATATAATTCATTGAGTAACCGTGCGTCCCGGCGGATACTACATTGGAAATATAAAATATATTCTTTCATTTCCCCAAGGAGAAAGACTTCCAAGAGTTTAGCGGAAGATACCGCTAACGGAGAGGTAGTCCTCTCACGATCGGACCTATTCTGGTAGAGACAATCACCTCTTGTTTCGTGGATTAATCTATCCCTTATCCTTCCTTTTCCTCCTTTCTTTCCTTTTCTCAGAAACAGCTAAAAACGATGACACGTCTCGAGGTAGCGTAGCTTCTCCCCTACTATTCTCCTTCCACCACCAATCTGCCTGGGTACTTATGAAGTCTCTCACAGATTAACTTTTGATACGCGTCTTCAGTCTCTGTTCTAGCGCCGATTCGTACATGTGCAGTGTAACATGTTTTGCTGCCGCTGATTATTAAATTTGTATTAGCGTCGCGAATTGCTCGTAAAACGTAATTTGACTGGTAACCCAAGGTGAGGAGTATTGTGGGTAGGATCACGGTGTGGAACGAAGAGAAGTCGGAGAAGAAGAGAGGAAGAGAAAGAGAGAGGAACGCAGTGAGCTGCGCCAAGTTAGACGAAGAACGAACTAACGTGAGTGTAACGTAATCGTTAATCCTGTTGGCCGCGAAAGCGCGGAGGTTACCGCGTAAGTTTAACGTAAATTATGCAAAATGATTTGCATCTCGCACCAGTGGGCGCTTTAGGACCTTCTTTTGTGTTCACAAAGCAAACCAAGCGCGGTTTTATGCGCGATCTCGCGACGGTCGTGATTCCACAGTAACTTGGGAAATCGTTTACAATCTGGAACAGCGTTTTCTTCGAGAAACGTTTATATACCGCACAAAAGTGTCCCATCAAAATTTTTGAAGTATCACTCTAGTATCTCTGGCGTTATGTATCTTTCAGAAAATTGCCCATTTCCTTTATAGTTATCCACCCTTGCTTTCCGCAATTGAACTTTCCATGTTTCTTTTAGATTGATCGCTCAAGTTTCGCCAGAAAAACAATACAATTCTTTATTTAAATTTATTATAGAGAATAAATAAAAGTGTAAAAGCAAAATTTAAAATTTGTTTTGCCATCAGAGGAGTATCTTCCTAGCATTTAAATTTCTTAGCATCTTAGCATTATAGTTAACAGTAATATGTTTAGTTACCATTCCTATTTATTTATTTTTGTTTCTTATAATTTATTAATGTGAAAAAGATATAATTTAATAAATATAGTAATTTTTCCACTAACAGTTACGTGTAATATAATGGAATTATTAATCGCATGAAAATAAAGAAATAATAGTTCAAGGAATAACGAATTTCATTTTACTTAAAACTTGAAATTATTCGCATTGCAGAGCGTTATTTTTTTATGCGAACGTAGATATGTAAATGGTACTGAGGCAAATACGCATTCTTTGTTTGCGAACGGAAATTAATCTCCGAATTTTTCGTACGCGAGAGGTAAAATTAGCTGACTTCGGTTACCGAAGCATCCACGTTGACGGGAGAGACAGGCAAAAATTAATCGTTCTCGTCAAACGCTCGGAAGTCAGCCGGTGCACGTGTAATCCTTTGCGATTTGTATTTTTCCCGCAGTAATGCGTCGGGAGAAATTACGAAAAACAGAAAAAAATAAATAAATAAATAAATTCAGAAAGGAGACAGCGACGTAGTGGTGCACGGGTGCGTACTCCATGTCGTGTATTTCATTTCTACGATTGCAGATTACGGTGCGATGGACCTATTTTTTAAAATTACGATGCACCATATATATTGGCCGCCGCATGACAACCCGGTAAGGCTATATATATAGGCGATAAATTGTTTTAAAACCCGTTGCGCATTTATAATGGATATATCCGCGTATGGTCTCGCGCGAACGCTCCATAATCCTTCCGCACTGTGAGAGATACAAAGATAAAAAAAAGTAGAGACAAAAGATAGGAGCTCTGAATATATATAAATGCCGACCTGTATTTCTAAAAGATTTACAACGCGAATCTCACTTATCAGCATATAAATCGTAGATTCACAGAGAAGCAAGCAATTGAAGAGACAAGTTCGCCATTTCAACTGTCTGTCTTTTTAGCAGTCGATTTTAACGAATTCCATTTCTCCATCTATATCACTGCAATCCAGAAAGGAGCAGCGAAGCGCTAACCAAGGGTTACTTAAGCTAGACTGTCGGAGCAACAACTTAGTCTAAAGGACCGGTCACCGTATCGTGGAGTAATGTTGAAACTTTCCTCTGGAATTATCGCGAGTATTTCACCTGAAGGAGCCAGATATACCTACCCATTGTGTTCTGTTCCATGCTTGGAATTTAAGCATTCAGATGGAGATAGCGCAATTTATTATTCCGGGCCAAAGTTAACTCGTCTTTAATCACGTCGAGTGGCGCGCGTTGTTATCTCGATAACTTTTATTACAAGCTTGTGCTCCCTTTCAAAATTTTTTATTCAAGTCTTAATGTCTCTCGTGGGAGAAATTGATCAAGAATTGATTAAGAATTGTTTAAGACTTGATTTGCAAGAATTTGCGATGTACATTTGATGTACATTTGATTGCGCATTCTCGTAGTTACGTGTGTATCTAAAATTACTTCAGTTAGACATTACGACTAAAGCTGATACAAGTGGTATCAACCTACTTTAATTGCTTAGAGCGATGGTAGCTTATCTTGATGACGATGTTGCGTGCCGTCTTTACTAAGTGTGTTGTTTAGAGATACTTTATAATTATTGTGAACGTTCATCCACTTCCATTTACGAAGTTAATTTCTGTTTAGACGGCTCGCTGATGTTAATTAATACTTAAGTGATAACGTGTAATTTGTAACGCAACAAGAAGATGACAAAATAAATATCGCGTACTTCCCGATAATTTAAGTATTATTACGATTGCATTTATTTATGATATTACATATCAAAAAAAGTATTACTATTGACGCAATCTCGGAATATATTTCTCGAATTGATCTCTATCACGTAAGTTTGTATAGTCTTGAATTGATTTCTATTAAATATTTATGATGCTATTTTTTGTAACGTTATTAATTGTTTAATTTTATATTTTAACAAACATTTAAAATAATAAACAAATAATCGTATCGAATAAAATTTACATATTCAAACATGCAAACATCAACATGTATGAAAGTGGAAGTGTTTGTTAAAATATCATTAAAATTTATGTATAACAAAACTTGGATACGACATGCATATAGTTTATAAATTATTCATCGACTGCTTTTATATCTTGATGTAAAAGTTACACCTGTATATGAAATTTCTTCTTTTCTGTGTAAATAATAAATAGCATTTAATTTTAAAATAGTGTTTAAGTTACATTTATATGTTGTTTGAGTTGCAAATATATATTTTAAATATTTTAATATATTTTCAGTTCTTATCTTTCTCGTAACGATAATTTCGAGAAGAATCAAACATGAAGCATAGCATTTTTATAAAATTTAAAGTAAACAATCTCTTCAATGCAAACATTGCTATTTCTGCTAGAAACAACCAATTTAATGTACGGAAAATTTTTATCTGTTAATACGACGTATAATGAGTCATTTGTTGTCATTTAACACGATTTTTCACTGTAGCTGCGAGGTCTTTTGAAAGAAAATATTTCTCCGCCCTCTCCGTGCATCATCCATAAAAGTTTACGTTGACGTGCCTGAAAAAACTGCCTGCCCATTATAGTCGGGATTTTACGGCATTCTCTAAACTGGCACTCACAGAACGCGGCGTCAGACATAATTTTTATTGTCGATGCTACGACCTTCGTAAAGTAGCCACATTCCGAGATGACACCGTGCGGGATGACACTGCGCCGAATTAAAACGCAATCGATTAAAACGTATACTGTACCATCGTCTAATTTTATTTAAGCAAATCAATAATTATATTTAATAAGAATCAAACATGAAGTATGACATTTTTATAAAATTTAATGAAATGTATTATTTAAATACATATTGTATAAAAATTATTCATATATATAAAATTAATTAATATAGTAATTTTAAAGTATCTTAAATAATATATTGCAGAGAGAGAGAGAGAGAGAGAGAGAGATATCTCCTTTTTGTCTAAATCTTTACATATTACAAGACTTTTTTATATTCTAAAAAATACAGGTATTTTAAACATCATGATATTTGAATTACACCATGATGGTATCAATATAAACATTAAGAATTTTAAATCCACAACATGGGTATATTGACTGCTTTCCTTTTAAAAGACATTGCAGTTGATATAGGAATTCTATCTTTGTTATATTCATTGAATACCAGCAAAGTTAGAACGATTGCATTGATTGTGTTTTCTAAAACAAAAGCAGCCATTAACCCCAACAAGTTGAGAATTATATAACCATGCCATTGCATGACGTTAAATTCACATCTATATTTTTTAGAATGTAGAAAAAGAAATCTGTTGAAATGTGTTCATTCATAGTAAAGTCATATTTATTATAACATATTACGTTTATAAACAAAAGTAGTATAGTATAAAAGTTTTTACTTAAGACAATATTGTAATACTGTCGTATCAAAAATTGTTCTGTTATTAATACATCGTTTGTCCAGTTGGAAAATTAATTTCAAACTTTTATAAATGATTAAATCGCGGACCGAGCAATTTGCTCGCCGCGCGTAAAAATTTCGAGAAACGCAATAGCGTGGAAATAAGTTAGTACACGCTCGCGCGAGTACTATCATGGTTCAAGTCGACGAGAACTCTATATAATCTTCTTGTACTTCTCACATTCTCTGAGCGCAAGTTTACCGCATTCTTAGAGTTGTTTTCTCTAAAAGCTGTATGTACTCATGAAATCGGGACTTCCCACTAGATCTCGTTATAAGCGATACTCCGAACGTATAGTTCTGGTATTTCGTAACTATAACTTCTTTTACATACCATACATAAATTTCTACATTTCCTCGGAAAGCAAATGAGATAAAGAAAAAAATACAATGAAAAAAAAAGGAAAAGGAACAGATATTTTGTGTAATACAATATACACATAAATATGGTACATACATCTTTTTTTACTATCTATGTTTATTTATATTGCATCGTTTTACGACATATTGTACTATTTTTCCTGTATTTGCATTTTTCAACAAATCAAAATATTGCTCTGCTTTATTTTGTTATGATATGTTATGCGATAGATTTAAAATGTAACACCATCACAAATTTGGTGAAATAAAATTGTTAGAATGGTTGTCTTAATAAGTTAATCGCTGCCAAGATGATGCCGAATTTCAATGTACAGGAGATGTACTGAAGATGTTTTCTCGTCTAATAATGCCACACAATCCGGGCTGCACTGACTGCATTAGAAAATAGAAGACGTGGAATAATTTCACTCGCGAGAAATGGAAACTTGTGAAAATGTCAAAATATGCAAATCTTCAAATTAAATAATTAGCAGTATCAGACTACATGGAAGCATTCATTGAGTGTGGTTGTTTCAAATTCAACTATTGAAAGAATTTATATATAATACATTATTTATATATATATGTACATGTTTTCAGTTATTAGAATGTTAAAATAAAATAAAATGCAATATATAAAATTGAAAAAAAAAAACGTATCTTACATAGATCGATATAGAAAGATTGAATCTTCTATGAAATATAATATTTAATTTTTATATAAAAAAATATTTGAAAAAAAGAAATAACAGTCGCAAAATACTGCATATTTATTTATATAGATTTTTATACAGTTACATGTATGGATCTATAAGATTGCACTATTGAATTTACTGTAAAAATTTACTTAATCTATTAATTTATTATTTTTCACATTTCGAAATCTGATTGTGCGACATGAATCTGCAGCGTATGATTGTACCACTTTCGTTAATTTCTGTTTATTGTGTCCAGTAATTGAATTATATAAACTGTACAAGAGATGAAAAATATTTAAAAAATTTTTGGAATTTTAAAATTAATATACCTTCTATTTTTATTTTTATTTATATTTTGTTTATATTTTATATTCAACAGTCTATTATTTAAATATATCTCGAATTACATGTTCCATAGGATACATTGTATCAATTAATACAATGTAATTTTCCGAGATTTTTTTTTAATAGAAGAAAACTAAATCTCTCTCACAAATATATCGAAATAAAGGATGCTTGTTTTATGCTTCATTGAAATCAATCAATGTTGATTTATTTCTTTTATTATTTTCAAAACAAGATATTATAGAATTATATTATTTCAAAATCTACATTATAAATATGTCATTTTCAGATTTCCCATTGCATTTTCGTGAGACAGTGCAAAGAACACTCGATACAACGAAATGCATCTATCGGCATTGCTTTTCCTTATCATAATGTGCACCTTCACACACTCGGCGGTCGGTATCACAGAAATCGATTCTGACTCCGTGTATTTCCCTGACCAAACGGACTACATCAAGCTCTCTACAAGGTGTAAAGATAACATGATTCTGTGGCCAGGGACTCGTCGGTGCTACAAGGAAGGCGAGCAAGGTCCCTGTAACGTCGGTCGGATACTAACGTTCAACCGTCGGTTACTGAAACCGTATTGTAAAGACCTCATATTTTAACGATTGATCCGTATAGAAAGGAATGTAATCAACTGCTGGCAATGTAACTTAATATACAGTATGCAATGTGATGTACGATACGGTAAATAGATGACGGTAGCGAATGTAAGTTACCCTGAACTAGTGTCTAGGGAAAGGAAAATGCCGTGTTCCGGCTCAATTTTATCTGATGCAGACAAAAATATTTGTTCAAGTGAAACGCGTAAAAATTTCCATAGTACAAATATAAATACTGTTCTTTCTGTATGTATTCAATGCAAGCAGTTACATTTCGTGAAAATAATGTTATGCGGTAATATAATATATATAAAGAGATAGATTCGCCGCGCATTTGTCGTGTTTATGTTATGGAAATTTGTGCTTTTTCTAGACACAAGGTTGTAATTTAAAAGATAGATTAGAAACAAATGCAAATAAAAAAATCAGTTAAATAATTAGTGCTGGATGCTTTAATTCTTGCTCAGAGATGAAGCTCAGTTTAATGTATGCCATAATAAAACGTGATACAGCTAACATAACGCTATATTTATCTACTGCTAGACTTGTTATAAGTGTATTTATTTTAAATAAATCTTGCCATTCTTGTCTTATAATTTATATTTATATTTATATGTATAATTATTGAGTATAATTGCTGAGCTTTTTGTATATAGTTGTTTTTACAATTTAATTAGATATGCTTAATTGTTATTTAAAACCAATAAGCTTTAATGTCTTAAGACTTGATAGAAATTAAATTTCTTTTTACATCTCGCTTAACATCATACTTTTATTACAGTAGTAAACTTTTGATTTAGTATACACATGTGTACATATATATTTAACTTATACAGTATAAGTCTATATATTTTTAGGGGTTATGTTGTTACAAGATAATAATGTCTAAATTAATATTTAGGATGAATTTCATATTCATGTGTGTAGACTGTAGAGTAATGCGTAAGTAAATACAAAATATCTGTAGCTTGTAAGCATTTATGTTTGATATTATTAGCGTTATAGATGGCGATTGCCTCACCGATTTTTATTCGTTATTTGTACTTAAAGATCAAATATTAAAGAAGTAATTTTAAAGTAGCGCGTATATTATTTTATGCTTATCATATTCATTTATTCAACGTGAGATCTGTATTTTTTAATATTAAAATAAGAATTGTGCTTCTTGATTATGTTCATATTGCTATTATTGCAAGATACGTGTCTATGTAACGTCACTATGTATCTTTCGAAGTTACAGGTAAAGTGAAGTAACAGTTATCATTGAAAATAAATGACAACCACCAAGAGCGGACAATGGACTCTTATCTAACTACGTACGTTATTAGTATTTATTAAACGATCGTAACTTGATGTTCGAGGAAATGGATAGAATGACTCTCGTACCTTACTACTCTTCGTTCGGGAAAGTTTCTTGCTCGTTCCTATGCAATATCTCAGGGTGCAATGTGACATCGATTTGCAATTTGATATGGCGGTTGACAATATGGAGAAACGAGGAATGATTTGGAAGCTACGAATGCTGGCCATGGCGCGGTCGTTTCGAGATATCTCGCGCGAACCACTCTCCTATCCCACTTTACCACCCTACGTACTTGATACGTGCGCAGAGTAACAAACATCGCGAGATGTTTTCGATTAACCTCATTTTAAGAATGACTGTCGTTCTTTACTATCGGATGGAGGGCCCGATAGACTCGTTGCGTCCTTCATCTTTATTCCTCGGTATAGGCGCGCAAACAGGTCATGATCGGCTTTTCCTTCATTTCCCTCCCTTCTCACTGTACTAGAAATCTACTCAAGGCATATAGAAAGATTGAACTTCTCAATAGTATGATATATTATCTCCATTATTAATCACAATCATAATTTCGACATCTGTGAACAACTGATAGCTGAAGTAAAAGAAAAATCGCGATAAGAAATATCAGCTGAAGTAAAAAAATATCACGTAGCACGGAACAATCATTATTTTCACGATAGAATTTAATTTAATAAAATAAAAATACAGGTATTTTATATTGGATGCATTATATAATACAATAAAGAATGCAAATTCTTTTATTATATCTAATATTCTGCAATGAGCCAAAACGTATTCAAATTTGATAAATATTGTTACGTTATTTTAATTTTTATATTATTACTTCTTTATAATTTTTAGCTCCCTTTTTTCTCTGTCTCTTCGTCGGAAAAAATGTAAAGTTACGTAAATAAAATTAAAATGCAAAATCGTCAATCACTACTTTAAATGACAGAATGGCTGATAAATTAGATACATTTCATACTGAATCTTTTATATATAGGTATATATATTTCTAGTTATTACTTAAGTGTTATATTTTACATAAAAGTAATGTATCATAAAATTTTTTTCAGATCATAACACATGCAATCCATTTACAATCCTAAATACATGATATATCTTTTTCTATTGAAGTTATTTCACATTCGTATATATAAAAAATTATACTTCACATTTAATTCAACCAGTAATTGGCTGGCTAATACAAAGAGATGTAAGTATATATATCAAAAAAAGAATCTTTTTTTATTCAATACTGGTTTAACATTTCAACGATATGTAATTCAATTTCTCTGCCCCAGCACATCCATCGTTTTAATTTTGCCACGTTCACCTTTTTTAACTTATAACAGATTTCTCTTTGTGCGGAAGAAAATACTTCACGTGCCATGCCATTACGAAGTAGGACGATTAAGGCTCAGTACCGCAATTCCAATCTCTTCCCATTCGTGCTCGCGTTGCCATATTCATCATCTCAATTTTATTCCGCCAGCTCTAAGTTTCACGCAGGAGATTTGCCCGACCACGAATAAAATCGAGCGCGGATACATCGTTTCGCCTCAAGCGGAAATAAATCTGGCAGGCTGCGAACTACGAACGGTCAAGGTGGATGAAATAGCTTGCAGAGAAGCGAGTTTGTCGGTCGCGCTCGTTACGCGACTTCCACTTCCTTTCCCTCATTCGCGGCAATTCGTCATTGCAATTTCACCACTTCGACTTTTAAATCCGGCCGACAAGCAGCATCGCAATATTCGCTCGGAGGGATACTGCAACGATCCGAGCTACATTCGCGAGTGACAACGTTTAAAATTAAATTAACAGGAAGAGTATCTGGGCCACGCAGGCAGGGATTAAAATTTTTATCAGTCTCGAGTTACGTGTTGCGATTTGCTTTTCATATCTCGCTTTAAATTCCACGACAATTATATATCATGTTTAACACGAACTATGTTGTGGTAAGTTGAGCATTGTGCTTGTTATCATTTTATATTTTGCATACTCATGGATTATCGTTGGACATGAAGTAGACATTTTTAAAGAAGCATAAAATAATAGTTACCAGTAAGTAAAAAATATTAATAATTATGATTCTGGAATTTTGAAATTTTATTCATATGGAGATGTTCCATATTCGTGTTCTTGCGTCAACACGCGACGGTTTAATTTCACTTTAAAAAGACATTATTGAGATTCAAGTAATCTCTCAAAATGTATCTAGAACGACATGGTTATGGAAGATAAATACAACGGAAATTCAACACTATGCCATCGCATATACGATAAATGGTGTCTCACGAAACGCCAGGTCTCTTGGATGTGAACGGCTTAAATGTATATTCCAAGTAAACTTCATAAGAGGGTTAACAACGCTAATATCGTGGCCCGAATACGTGCCTTAGACCATGGACTATAATGCTTAAGTCCGTCTAATCGTTTCTCCGAAACAGTTAATCGCTTACCGATGCAATTGTAACGAGCTATTATTTACGATTTACACTATAATTATCGAAATAATATTACAAAGGTATGGGAAAAAGATGATGTTCTTGAAGGTCATTTAGCTAATTTTATTTACATATAATACTTCTTGTTCCGAATTGTAAGTCCCAAGGTATAAGTAAAGAGAAATATCTAGTTATAACAGTCATTTAATTAAAATTGTACTATTTACTTTAATTGATAATCTTTATTTAAAAATTTAACCATTAGCATATATTTATTATGTTATTTACTCTATTTATATTTAATGCATATAAAAGTTTTTTAAATGTAAACTACACTGTTGAATCCATAGTGACAAATTTAACCTAATTTAAGTCGCCACTGTTCCTGTTAAATATGTTATTATTAACAATGATTAAAATTGACACTATACAATGTCAATTTGACTATCATTTAATATAAAATAATGATATATTTAGTAGGAGCAGTGACGACTTAAATTAGGTTACATTTGATATTATAGATTTAACAATTTAACTACAGATTTAACAGTGTATATCATTGTGTGTTGACCAAATTTTTCTTGAAAAAACGTAATTCAATTTTGTCACTTTATTTTATAAAACATACATTGTATACTAATAATACTTCAGTCCATCCTTTTAATTTTTAAGTGTTGCCTGATATGTAAACCCTCAACGAAGGTTACTCTAACAATCGACGGGAAAGAAGCGTTTGCCCAGGAGACAATTTTAACTTTCTCATGCCTATAGTTCCCGTATCCATAATTCCAACTTTATTCCTTGAACTTCCAACTTTTAGTATTCCAGAACGGGATTTGTTACTCGGTTACCAGGACCGTCGGGTTAAAAACGAAGGTAAAACGAAGTATATTCTTTAAGCGGCATGTCTACGGACTTCAATACCAAATTTGCATCTATTAACTTCATTTTGTCCATACCTAATTTGTATTAACATTTATATGACTATGAAGCTTGTTAAAAATAATGTAACTTTAAAAGTTATGTATAGTAGTCGTTTAAACACTGCAATATCTTCCATACGGAAGAAAAAAGAAAGCATATGCTTAATTTCAAACAAGATTATTAATCAATTAAATTTATTATATTAACTCTATTTTAATTTAGTATACATAAAAATATTATGTATAATAACACAAAAAACTATCGCAATATATAAATCTAATAAATTTGAAAAAAACCTTGCAACATAGTTCTTATTTGTGATTGAAAATTGTTATATTATATAAAATAGCAGTACTAAATAAAAAAAGATACTAAAAGAGTGGCAACATCTATCAACGTTGAATAAAATAATTTTAATCAAATGTTCGGTTAACATAACCAAAAATAATTTTACTTTCCTAAATATTTAATAAGTAAGTAAATACCGAACATAACCAACTTGGTTTTAATTGCTAAATGTATTTAGAAAAGTAAAATTATTTTTGGTTATATTAATTAAACATTTGATTGAAATTATTTCACTCAATATTTGGTAGATATTACCAGATTTCTTTTTCAGTGTGCGCAATTATTCATTATCATCAAGCAAAAGCAGTTAAAATCGTTATTCTGTCTTTCCTTTAGTAATATTAAAAAGGTTATTAAAATCTGTCAATCCACGAAAATTTTGACGCAAGCGCCGCTAAGAACGTCCAATGATAATTAAATTTTGCCGTTGTGTCGAGCGATATCGCACTCCTGTCCGCGAGATATCTCGTCGTCTCGGTGCTTATAAGGTACGAAAATGGATGACGACCGAAGAGATAGAGATACGAGTAGATAAGAAGAGAATGAAGGTTGAGGGGAAGATCATTCGTTCACTTTGCACATATATACATCCACACACACACACACATATATATATACATACATACACATCCTTATATCATATCCTTATTTTCCCTCACACCTCCTACCACGACACCACAGAAAACATCTTATGGTAGTTTCTTGCCACGAAAACGAGGAATCGGCGACTGAGTTTCCGCCGTTAAGCCAAATCCCCGCGAGTCTTGAGTCGCGTCGTCGTCGTCGTCGTCGTCGTCGTTGGAACGTAAAAAGCGGCTCCACCGTCGTGACAAACGATCGCGGGCGAACGGTTTCCTTTCCCTTGCAAACCGTTACAGCGTCTTAAGCATCGTGGATGCGAGGATATACCTAGATTTGAGGTATGGATTGAGAGTGACACATCGAAGGGGGGAGGAGAACATGTCGGGCCTTTACATTCGAGCTTTGCATTTGTAAGACGCTCCTGAAAGAAGACATGAGTCAGCATATGGTAAAAGTCAGACGAATACTTACGATTGGGATATTTTCAAGATAAAACGTTCGTGATAATTCTTTCGTAACAAATAGGATATTTAGAACTAGAGCGATGAATTTCAGAAATTGATGATAATAAACGAATGTTTTATTTTTTCTCCTTTTGCATAAAGACAGTTCTTCATTTTATTTGTTATTAAATATATTAATATTTAAATTTATCTATAAATTTCAGTTTAAAGTTGAAAAATCCGAATTTCCGTGTATGTAATTGATTTTTATAAATAAATTCGAATGTTTAATTAAAAATCGATTTCTGCTTCAAATAATTTAAGGATTTTGCAATCAGTTAGTTGTTCTGAATTTTAGTTACATAAATCTTTTATTAGCGCATAAATCTTTTTATTTTTAGTCATCCATAAGTAAAGATTTTACCGATTTCTTTTTTAAAGAAATTCGTTTAATTCTGAATTTATTATCAAAGTTATGTACGAAAGACATACCATGCACATTATATTTGTTCTACTTTCATGCGGACACGTTTTATCGAAATTACAATCCGTAATTCATAATATGGCGATGTCTCGGACAGGTAGATAATTCGATCAAGTTCAGCGGAATCCTGTTCCTATGACAACCACGTAAATCGATGAATTGATTGGTCTTAATGTTGTTATGCAGCATTATTCAATTAATGTACAAAGAATATATATAATTACGTCTAAAGAATATGATCATTTACTGTAATCTTAACTCTGTTTTAGTAACAAGAAATGATGTTAGTTTTAGTTAATATAATAATCTCCTAATACAAAAATATAATCACATTATAAATTAAGAGTAGAAAGAATTGTACTAGCACTGCTTTTTCTAGAATGCAACGTAAAATAAAGCAGAAGAAAAAAAGAATCTCAATATAGAATATTCAATGCAACCAAATGTGTGATATACAAATTTATTTACATTAATTTTTTAGATTTTTACACAATAACAATCTTGCTTTAGATTTTTAAAATTACTTTTACATCAAATTTCGAATAATAACCAACAACTCTGCTCGGAAAAACAGCAAATAAAAGTATTATATTACTAAAACTTTCGCATGAAAAGTTTATTACAAAAATGACATATGTGGAAATACCGCATATAAAATATAAATACAACAAAAACAAATCGAGCTATTTCCAGACCACAGCCACAATGTGTCAAGTAGTTGAATCAGTTATACAAAAACTACACTGATATTGCGACCTGGTTCACTGCTTCTTCTCCACTTTTCTCTTTCTCTTTTATCTTTATTCTATTATAATATTATCAATTAAAAATACCAAACAATTATAATTAAAAATTATAGAATTATCAGCAGTTTTTATCTTTTTTAGCCTATACCATGGATATTATATTATTTTTCACATTATATAATGCTATAAATATATATTTTGAGCTTTTAAAAATATAATTCTTCTGCTTCTTAATATTTCCTTAAACCAGCTTCATTTTTAACTTTTATTCTCTCGAAATTTTCCTTCGTTTTTTTATTTCTTCGTATATTGGATTGTCAACCTTATTATATTTCATAAATATGTAAATTCGCACATTGACACATCTTACATGCCATTCAATTTTCATTATGAAAATTTTTTTCTATCTCTTACAGTTCTGGCGATATTCGCTTCGAAAAAGAAAAACCGATTTTCTTCTAAAGGGTGTTTCGCCCCCTAAAAATGCGTATGGGCACGTATAAAAAAATACGTGTCGCTTATTTTTGTCTGGAGAATAACATATTAAAAGCTCATTAAAATCGGAGGGGGACAGTTGCGTCCCTTTCCTTGTTAGTATCAATAAGAATATCGGCCATGTCACGTATCTTCGCCTTCTTTTCTTAAATCATTTCAATATTCAGTTAGAAGGTAACTTCTTCGTATGTCTTACGTATACTTTTGCGAAAGCGTCACCGGTGGATGGGACAAGGAGAGAGCGGTGAAAGGGTGACGGGAAAGGGTAGAAGGGCGACAGACGCTGCAATATTCTTGGCTCGCATTGTACGTGTCCCATAAGTTGGCAGGCGAGCTCCCTCTCAGCGACAGCTTGACAGAACATACGCTCTTTCCCGCTCGAATCGTTTCGTCCCTGCACCTATTCTCTTCTCACTCCTGTACGCTCATCCTCAACCTCTCCTTCCTTTTCCTTCCTTTCCTGTTACCCTCTCTCCACGTTTTCCGAAAATAAAAGTTTATAAGCTAACGCACACGTGTATATGTGTACGTGGGACTCAAGCGTGGATACATCGCTTTCAACGAGGACACGGAAAGCAGAATCGTCGGTAGGGTAGCGGATAAAACGGCAGAAAAATTGGTGGTGGAAAGCGAAGGAACGTTGACGACAAGAAAGAAAAAAACGCGGGAACGGGGAGAGGGAGACCGAGAAAAGTGGAGACCACGTGCAGAAATAACGTTCGTGTTTTTGATTTGAGGCACGTAACTGAACCACATTGAAATCAGATAGGGGCGCGAGAGAGGACGCTAAACTGGTTCCAGGAGGCTACGGGAAGCTTGCTACGAGAATACCTAAACCTCACGGGAAGGGTAAAAAGGGGGACGCGTTAGACGCTCGAGGAAAGAGGAGAGATCGCACGAGGTAGTGCGACGGAGGTGTGAGGTGGTGTAAGGAAGAGAGACATCGCCGAGGGGCGTAAAGGGTGGCGAGGCGCCTTACAACGGGTGAAACGTGCCACTTTCTTGGATTTTCGAATAAATCGGCACGGCGCGGAGTGCGCACCGCACGACTATAACAGAGTCTACTTTGACTCAGACCTCTCTAACCCCTGAAGATCCGCGTTCCGTAATCCGGATCGGCTTGATCCCTCCGTTTCCGAAAACGTTGCAAGGAAAAATTTGGTATCGCGGTACCAATGAAAAATTCATATTTCTTAAAAAGACATGAATATCTAATCCATCGCATTAGTATCTGCGCAATTACCCTTTGCCGTTAAGCATTAAATTGTATATTTTGTTGAATAATTTTATAATGTGATAAACATTCGCTACTTCCGTAAATATCATCATAATTCAAATTTCTTTAAAATTAAAACTTGACCTTGAAAAGATGTTGATCGAAACTTAAGGTCAAAGTTACCTAAGTTTTTAAATTAAAATCGCCATTCTTAATTTTATATTCACGTAGTTCATTTCAAGATCTTTTCAAAGACTATAATAAAGTACTTTTTCGATACGTGTTTTGCAAGTTATGGGGCTTGAAAAAATCAATGCTTAATCAACCCATTTTAAAACAGTTAAATTTAAGATGAAGAGAAGATGATTTCGAGAACAACATGTCGATTAAGGTCATCATCTTCTCTTCATCTCAAATACTTTAAATAGATTGATTGAATATTAATCTGTTAACTTTCAAGACTCATATCTTATAAAATATTTAATGAAAAGATGAAAAGGTCATAAAATCAGCACATTAAATATAAAATAAAAATGGAGGATTCAATTTAAACAATTTTAGATAACCTTGACTTTTCTTAAGGACATTTTTTTCAAGATCAACTAAAGATCACCATCTTCTTTTTCCCTAATAATCACAAGCAATTTTTATTTGAAATATTTTTGCCTTAAATTTAAAGATTTTGAGATATTTTAGTGGAATGATTAAAATGGATCACCCCATATATGTGTATATTACATAAATTTAATGCGTTATATCTCTGCAATATGTCTTTTACAACTCAAATACGCTCGATAGACGGATACTCACATATGAGCTGTTTAACGCACGTTCCATCTTGCTAACATTTTCATCGATGACCGACGTATTCCGGTGACATCGCTGTTCGTCGCCCGCGGTTTGGTAATGGATCGCCAATCCGCGCGACATTTCGATCATTGAGCAAGCGTGTAACGGGCAATGATCTATTATTTAGCCATCATTCTGCGCACACTGTCCCACACTTGTACGTATACGGTCACATACACAACGATGATGACGTCGGCATTGATCGAACAGCTAGCAGTAATACCGAATAACAAGTACTCAGTTTGCTAGTGGTGGAGATAATTAGGCAGAAACGCAAAAATGTTACCAGAGGAAATGAGGAGAGAAATCGAGAATTATATATATATATATATATAATAACAATTACGTTATACAATAATAAAATAAATGTTAATAAATATGTCGACGACGTAACATGTCGGAGCAGTTGGCAGATGTTGATGCAGATACCGCAAAAGATACGAGTGTTTCGAAAGTTTCTTCGGACTTATCTGCGAAATGCATCAGTTCTGAACGAAACTCCGGCTATATCCAATGTCTGCCAGCAAAGGTGATAAATTCTGCTACGATTAAAACTTAAACTCGCTTTCGGATTTATTTGAAAATTTGGTAGGACGTACTGCGTCACGTCAGAAAACAAATAAATATGGAGCTTTGCCTTTCAAATTTGAAACTTAATACATATAAAACTGTAGATTTCTATAATTTTACTTTTTTAATTGTTTAGCCACATAAATTTAAAAAATTACCTTCTATCTCCACATAAATATGACGAATGGTGTATTAATAAGAATCCATCAATTAAAACAAATATTGGAAAAAAAAAATATGCATGTAATGTTATTATTTTATATATGACACTGTCTATAAAAAATAATAAATAAAAATGATAAATTGACATATTTTTAATGTAATTTATCTGCAATATTTCAAAAGATAATAAATTAATCATGACAAAAACATGTTAATTTATAGAGCAACTGTAATACCGTTCAGTAAATTTCAAGTCTGGTAAATTCTGTCTTTTGCTACGTTTATATTGTATTTTCTTCGAAGAAGAAATTGACATAATCTCTTTCTTTGAAGAGGTTACGTCTATATAACTTTGACCGTAATCTTGGGGCCGCGAAGTAAAAAGTAAACATCAACTTCTTGACTTCTTCATTCCGTTGCATCTACAATTTAAAAAGTTTCTATCGGTGTACATAATTTGTCATTAAACTTGATTTCCTTTTTTTTTTTAAATAAAGCAACGTATCCATCGTATAATAATTATGTCATAACAATTTATAACCAAGATTATTTCATAAAGATACTCTTTTGTAAAAAAATATTTTCATATTTATAAATATAATTTTATATATCATATATACAACTCAAATATTCACATAATATTCATTTGCTTTATAAATGATTAGTGATTCTGGCAAAATCCGTTTTTAAAATATTCTACAAAACCGTTTATATTATAATTTTAGAAATATCATGTTAATTTTCTTCTCACGAGCTTTAACCATAATCATCGATTTGTATCAATTATTACCGCGTACCGTAACATTAAAGCTAAAAGCATCAATGAATCGTAAATGCGTAATGTAAAGAGATACACGTGCCGTTCGTGGTGTTCCATTTAATCGCATCTGATCATCTTCATCGTGTAGTAGCGACCAAAAAATCGTTATAATCGGTATGACGCAATGTTTGATATCTCTTCGAAATATTTCCCTTCCGTTCGAACGTGCTTTTTGTTTCCGTTAACTCGTTGCCTCTCCCTCGCATACGTTATCTCTTCTTTCCTTTTCCGTCATCCCTGCCGCCCGTATCTTCGGCCGTGAGTTGCGCCATATTTCAAACGTCATATTAGCAGAGACCATGCGTCTTCTACGAGTAAAATGTCTATGCCGCCGGCAGGCTTTGCCACTACTACATCACATGACTCTAGTCCCTCTTGGCGGCGTGGTATCGTGTCACCTCCCCAGCTCGCCACCAATTATACATTAATGTGGCGTCGCGTTATCTGGAGACGATGTACGAAGAGGGAGCGATAGAGTATGAGGAGACGGTCAGAGGCCTGTATCCCTTGGGAATATACTCTCTTCCGGTGTAGTCAATTAACCTAGTTTCACTTGACGCAACGGTTCGATCAACGTTACCCGTCGAGAAGATAGGAAACTATTTTGTGCCAGCTTTTTCGCCGATTGCACACCGATCGTTGTATACAATTTTCAGATTGAATGTTCGCGGAACAGAGCACACAACGCGCTCTGAAGGATGAATGTTATTTCAGGTATTTTCGACACCGATTGGATATGTTTCAAATGTAACGTATAGCTGTAGGAATATACAATATCTCGCGTTATCGTCAAGAGATGACTTTCTTGCAGTAGCACGTTATTAATTAAAAAGTAATCAATTTTTGCATCGAATTGAAGACACAATATTTACTGATGGCTGAGTACTAATGTTTTAGCTCGTCCAAGTAAACATTAAATCAAAAAGCGTTATTGTGTCGGTTGATGTAGTTATGCAACAAGCGGTACCTAATATAGACAGCATTTTTTTCTTCGTCTTCAGTGTCCAATTATAAGAAATAATCATGTTTCATGTCATGCAATTTAAGATAAATTTTGATGATTGTAACTGCTACATCTAGATGTACAAATTTTTCAGTCACAAAACTTCCAAACTTTCGTATTTTACTTTAGCCATGTGCAATAAGTTCACTCACAAACCTCACTATTCCGTAATAGTGCAATAGAAGTTGTACATTTTCTCTCGACGGCAGACTCTTTAGAGAAATTGGGAACTTTTCCTAAACAAACTTTGTTTTAGTGTCTTAGTTTTATTATCATTAAATGTTTAGATATTTAATTAAACCTCCAGTTATATTCGATTATTTTCGCTTGGAGTTTAGCAAATTCATCTATCGACATCTTTGAAAATGAAACAAATTTTTCTGATTTTTAATTATGTATTCAAAAACTAAAAAATATTCGAGTCTCAGTAATTTTAATATTTCTTTTTATTACGGATAAGATGCGTGACTTGGAATATTTTGTTTATTATGTAATAAAATATCAAGAGATTTATCTTGTTGAGCGCAATCACGCTGAGTTTTTCTTAGAAAGAAATAACATTTTCTAAGACAGACACATCAGGAGGTCGGAATCGGGAATCTCACGATTCCGAGCAATTTATTGAGATCTAGCTTGATCTAGCTAGAAAATCAAGCGGAAAATGGTTTTGTTTTCTTTTTCGTCATTGTGCCGGAACATTAATGTTATTAAGCATTATATATCGCGAATATCCGAGGATGTGAGACTATCGAGGACGTGTGCAGAGCGTGGATAGGGGAGGAAGGCTTTCCTCGCAGTAAATATTGTAACATCTGGCGCGACTCATACGAGTTCGAGTCACGCCTCCGGCCCTCTACATTTCATTTCACTTCTTAGATACTTCACTGAAATACTGTCGAGGATCCACTGGCTGTCTGGTCTTTGTGTAGATCGGTGGTAATGCTTCGGAAGGGGAATGAGGGAAAAGAATGTGTATATGCCGCATTTGTTCCAGCAGCTTCCGGGATTTGCACGACCACCCTTTTGCGTTACTTGCCTCCGCACGTTGTGCCTGCGCGACGAGCTGTTTCCTCTTCGAAAGACTGATATTTATGTTATCATTGGACCGCGTTACAAGATGTGACATGCTTTCCCTAGAAATTGCCCCAAGTATTCCTCTCTTGCCTTACGCGATGTCACTTAAACGCCAAATTGGATTACGAAATGATACCGAGTTGCTATTTGAGATGGGCAATGAAATGTAGCGTCGATATGCCAATGACGATTAATTCCTTTACAAGTTTGTTAAATGTGTTAAACAAAACAAATAATAGTGATTGCAACGAGATATGGCACAGGTAACGAATGACTCGCGGGAACGGCGCGATGTACAATGTATCTCATCCGAGCATGAGACATATTTCATCTACTCAAAGTTTAATTCGCTCGAATCCTGTGTTTGACAAGTAGCACGAGTCATTCAAGTGCATAGAGTGGTGATTGATTGCGTGTATGTGCGTCCGCGTATCCACGAAACGATTTATATATTTATGCATGCGCGAGATTGTCACCGGCTGATCAAATGAATCTGGAGCTTTCTATTTACAAATATTTTTTCGTCGCGGTCGCCAAGTGTGTCGATATATCATTGATAGAGACAGGATGCACGAGCGCATATGGGAGACAGCAGAGCACGTCTAGTATCGTAATTTTTTGTGCATCTGAATTTTGCGTGTGAATGTTTAACAGCGGTTTCCGGATACTGTTGTTTACAATGGCAACCGATTTAATTAAACAGCAAGCAAGGCGTGCGTTTCGCGTGGGAGGCATGGAGCTAAAGCACGCTTCCGCACGTTCGCACCGTGCTGTGCCACGTAGCCGCATTTTTTGGAATAGAGTATCGTGTTTTTTGACAGAGCTTCGTGTTATATTAAATTTATATTTTCCAAGTATTGATTCGGCTGACTGATAGCTAACGCGCGAAAAGACACGCCTTGTTTGTGTAGATGCAATTGAAATTTTCAGATTAAAGATTTCACGTGCCAATGCCACCTAGTAAAACAAAATTTTTACATCGTTTTTTTTTGTATACGCTTTTAGATATACGCTTAATTTGATAATACTCGAACTTAAGTGATATGTTGTGTATTTAATTGAGCGTTAATCATTATTATTGGTTGTAGTTCATGATAGTGACTCAAAAATGTTGAATTATTCGTATTAAACATTTCCATAATCGTAATACCGCTTCGTTTTTTACTGAGATTTCAGTTATGGAGACCATTAAAATTAAAAGCGATGTAATTTCTATTTTTTAACAATTTTAATGCCTGAATAAAATATGAATAATGGTATAACAACATCCTAGGTACTATATTATGTGTTAACAGGCTCTTGTATCAATGGAGGCAATTATATAGTTGTAGTGGTCAAAATAATATTTATAATAGCAATATATTTTAAATAATTTCATAACTGTGGACAATTATATAGGTATTCTTTTTAGATGCATCATTGAGTCAATACAAATTTGTTTATTTCAACTAATAAATATTGCAGCATTCTTTGGCTTGATATAATCAAATATATATAATTAAAATTTAACAGAAGGAAATGTCATGTGTATTTTAAAATATTTAAAGATAAATCGATGTTATATTATTATACTTTCTACATAATATATATATTTTCGGAAGATATTAGACACAAAATACTTTGTGAAGAAAGAATATCTTATGGCAAATATAAAATAAGATTCTTCACATTAGATGGGTTATATTATAAAATTATACGATCTCATAGAGAGAGGGAGAGAAAAAGAATGAGAGAGAGAGAGAAAGGGAAGGAGGGGGAATTTTTAGTGAAAAGAACGAAGAAGCTCTCACGCAGACAGCTCTTTCAATAATTCATTAACCACTTGTTTCGTTAACTACTTCTACGCAGACCGTGTGGTAGATTCTCTGAAAAGTGCTTTAATTTCCTCCGTCGACTTGTTACCGTCTTAAAACTTTAAGGCGCTCTCACCGTTAAGTGACACGCTTCATGGAAATACGACAGCGCGCGGAATTGCCATGAAATGTCTCAGACGTTTCGATTTCAAACTGGAGTAACTTTTGGTCCTTTAATCCGAAAAATATTATGTGAAACGTATTATCTTAAATTCACTATCCGCTATACTTGAAAGTAATGAAAAAGTAATATAATATACTCTATAGAGCAATAAAACTCGTTAATAGCGTAAGTTAAGAGCAATAAGTAATGTTGATGCGGAGTTCGCGTAGCTCGTAAATTACCGAATTAAATTTATTAAATAAATGAAGAAGAGAGCTATTCGGTCAAAATGGACCTTGGTGTCTAATAACTTTTGCGTGAATTTTTCCGGTTCATGCAGAATTTATGCAAAAATATTATTGGACATTAAGATCCATTTGACTAAATATGGTTCTCTTCTTCACTTATTTATATCGTTTACATATCGGTTGATTTTTAAATATTTATTAAATTTATTAATATTTAAAGTTTATAAAAAGAATTTACATATATACACAGTTTTTTATCTATACCCTTTTAATTTATTCGATTATTAAAATATGTACGAGTGTAAATTTTTATAATATCCTGTATCGTAAAATTCTTTTGTCTCATTTTAATAGAAATTCTTTTTATCAAACTTAAATGTTCGATAATTAAATTCGAAAAAAATTAAAAGTATTAGCGGAACGCGAGCCGTGCGCGCGACGTGAAGTAAGAAGACTTCAATGTTCGCACTGTAAGCAACGGAAATTCGAGAATTCGTACTTGGCGGTTGAAGACCTGGCGAACAATATGCAGCGTACACATGCATAAATGCCAGATTACGGGGCGCAGGAATTCGTGAGATAACGTCGTCCTTTCGGGCTGTCAACCGCCAGTTCGTGCAACAGAATCGTACCAAGCGTC